>NW_010209039.1:9904-29124 GCF_000695765.1 Mesitornis unicolor
ATCTTTTTAGGGAGTAGGAGGTATTTTCAGAAAATGGAGTCATTAGTTTCTGGTGGGATCTGACAAGTGCCAGAGCCAGTTCAAAAGAGATTGGCAGAACTGCCTGGCAGGGCAGTGAGTCTGTCCCCACTGCGATAGGAGCAAGCTGTTGACTTTAGTCTGTTGTGTCCCTTCAGCCTCATTCTTTTCAGTTTTAACTTCACTCATATTTGGTACACTTGCAAACTCTCACAGCAGTACTGCTCTACAACTGTCTTGAGCAAGCAGGTATAATATTTACACGGGCAAAAAATGTAAGAGAACTCTACTTGAAATGTCATACACTTTTCTATGCAGCCACAGTGCATTGCTGTGTATGTTTTATATGGCACATCTAGTAGTTAACTGGCTTGCTGAAAAACCAAACAAAAAAACCCAAAAAAACCCCAACCAAACGAACAAAACTCCTCAAAACCTGCATCTACTACTGTCCAACACACAGTTTTAATTTGTCTTTGTTCAGAGACTGACATAAGTCTCTTCTCTCTGCCACTCCAATAAAAAACTTGCTTCAAATTCAAGTGATTTCTCCCTCGAGTGACCTATTTGTCTTTTCTTATGTGACCATTCTACTAAACTGTGTCCCATCAGTAGAAATTGCAGCAGATCAGCAGCACTACCTTTGGTTATAAGGTAAAGGGGTATATAACTCTGATCAAGCCCACTTCAATGGTGTCTGTGGTTTTAAGAACTGGCTCTAGTATTTGTCTGATCATCCAGTAAATCAGTTCAGCTTGCCAGAAGACTAGAGACTAATCTGGCAAAATGTCTGTGTTTTGGTCTTTTGTGGTGGTCTTGTTTTTGCTGGATTCATAGGCTTAACCAGCTCACTTTCTGATCAAAGGAGTTGGTAGAGAGGGAAGAGGAGGTGAGACTCTTCCCACTTGCCAAGTGGCAAACCATGTGATTCAGCTCGGCCGTGAAGCCAAAGGCTCAAAACCCGCAGCCTGAGCTGATCTCGCTGCTGGATGCTGGCTGGGTCTGTCTCCACCAGCTGAGCTCAAAAAAGGCCTGGCAAATGCTGGAGGTGAAGGAGTGCTGGATCTGACTGGTCAAGCTGGTTTAGATAGCCATAGAGGTACAGCCAGGGGAGATGAACAAAACAAACACTGTAGTGCTGCACGGTGTTGTAAAGCAAGGTCTTTTGCATTTCAAGTAGTTATTCTGACTGAGTATTTTCACTTTCTTATGCTTCCATGCATCAAACCTGATACTTGGCAGTACTTACATACTAACGTGCTTTCAAGACCATATTCTAGGCTATGCACGAGTTACAATGCATCCACTTTTCACTATTCTAGCTTTATGCTTTGCTTTAATGACAACAGGTCTCAGCATGGGCTTGAGGAGTCTGCAGAGTTGAGTTGACCCCACATAAGACATGGTCATCAAATACTTCCAGAGTATTTTGGGCCTGTTTCTGAAGCAGGGTGGTTTTTGTTTGTGGGGTTTTTTTCTACTTCACTTTCTACCATTGTTTCTGCAAGATTTGTTTCAGTCATGGCTATCTACCCTGATTTTTTTTTTTCTCTAAAATTTGGGTGTTCTCTGATACCTTAGATCAATAAACTACTATAATCTGAAGGTTAAGAGAGAGAGTTGTGACTGTAAGCATGTGCAGATGTTCTTGGGAGATGTAACACTCCCCAGCTTTCTTAGTGTGTAGCTGGACTTGCTTTTCTCATTTTGATGATGTCTCATAAAAACTCTTAGTTACTGTGATTAATTTTAACAATTCCTTCTCCTTTCTACACAAAAGAGGTATGTGTTAGTGCATGTCATGACTCCAGTGAGCAGTAGACTTGAATGAGGTTTTTGGACAGTAATTTTGATGCTTGGCTCTAGCAGACTTGTAAATAGCACTGGTAAACGCTTGAGAACTTCAACTTTATCTCCACAGGTTACATTTAATACTTGAGTTTGAATCTTGGATGCTAGTTATAGTTGTTTCATGTTAGGTGTCACTACTGCCTTGCTTTCCTATGTTTCAAGAAGCCTGAAAATGTAAGGGTTAGTAGCAGCTGTGCAAAAGGTACCGGACATACTTGAAGTTTAGATGACATTATGTCTGACTGTATATCTGTAAATTGCAAATGTATTGGTGGTGAGGTAGACAGCTGTTTTTTATATGTGCAAGAAAAGAGAATTGTAAATACTGCACCAAAAGTGGAGAGTGGCGTATTCAGATACATCCTTGTGATTTCAGGGGATTTAACACAATCAGGGGGCTTGGCAGATGGCCAAGGGCACAGGCAGCTCCTGGAGCTCGTCCAGCTGCTAATGGAGTGTGGATTCTGATTAAATTTAACCGTGGCCACAAAGTCTTGGTCTGCATGTTTCTGTGTGTATTAAAATGTATGTTTTTCTAACTCTTAATATTTTACTTGAAAATCTATTTTAATACTCAAAGGCAGCTCTACAGTATCTTAATGACATGGACATTTCCTATGTGTTAAGCACAATTGAGACTGAAACATCAGCGTTATGCGAGTGAGAGACTGCATCACGTTTTCTAGGGCTCTGCTATAAAAACTAGCTGTTCTAAAAGATTTAAAGTATTTCTATGTTGGCAGTCTCAAATCCTCCCAAGAAACACTGCTACACGAGTTATATGAAGTCTGTTCCACTGTTGACACAATTAACCGGTTAAAAAAATAAAATCTAATTTATCAGAATTGTGGTGTGGTAGATGGGGGCCTTTGACAAGACTTCAGGCTTGTAGTTTGGACACAAGTCTGCTGGATCAGTTGGCTGTTCATCCGTTTTACTACAGCTGAAATGGCTGCAAAGAAATGAAATGATAGTGTGATCCATGTACTTCATGGTATGTCAGTGAAGGGAAGAACATACAAAGCAGGGTGGTAGGATGCGGTTATTCTTTTAATTAAATTTGGAAGAAATTGGGAATTTCTCAGACTTCAGACCCCAAAGAATCGCTAGACTAATCTCAAAGACAAGTCTAGTTCTGCAAGTGCATTCCTGTTATAATACTTACAAATGCTTTTTATGTTGATACCACAACTGGTGTGGGAGAAGGGAAAAGTAGATTATTGCAGTATTTGTGTGAGTCCTGGTATAAGCCTGTGGAGTAGGTGGCCATATATTGGATTTGTTCAACTCTATGTAGAGGGTTTTTTAATTATGGATTTTTCAGGTCAAGTAGTCAATCCAATTGAATTCAGGAGCAGTAAAAGTTGAGATAATACTTTCTCTGGAAAATATCTTGGACAATTGATGCAAAACCATAACTGGAGAAGTATCTACAAAAACGAATGGCTATGCCTCAGTAAACTTCTTGTAAAGAACTGTTGATAAGAGAACTTCAAATAAGGCTGTAACTGTAAGAGGAATAAAAGTCACTCATCTGAATGATTTGAGAAACTCTTTTATGTTCTTGGTTCTTGCTTAAGTGTTTTTTGTTCCCAATTATTAATATATCACTTTACAATACAGTGACAAAACTGTGATAATGTCATATAAGTAGGGTTTAGTGTCTTTGAACTGCCCTTGCTATTCCTTCAGTATTGTTAAATTCTGTAATAATATTTGCAATGCGACTTGTTAGTTATTGTGATGAGTGAGCATTAGATAGATTTGGTTTGGTGTTTTAAAGACAATGTTCTACTAGTCTGAAGAAATACTGAATGCTAGGAAGTCAAATGTGAATGTCTGTTAGATGTTAAATATGCCAAGTACTAAAATCTTATTTTAAACACTGGCGTGTTGGGGGAAGACTAAAGAAATAAAAATCAAATTTATTTTTAGTATTTCTGAGACTCTTTTGTGTCTTGTGGGTAAATCAAAGTCCCGCCTTCATACTCTGGTAACCTCTTTTGAAGTGCCTTAGCCTCATTCTAAGCACTGTTATTCTAGCAACTGATGATAAAACTAATTCTATAGCTAATACAAATTTAATGTTGTGACATAAATTACAGATATTCATATCTCTCTTTTGTATAAGAAGTGATGGACAGTCTGAAGCCTGTGGGTGGGACGAGGAACAAAATTAGGACTGCATAACACTGTTTGGGTCTTTGTAGTTCCTTTGTAGACTTTGACTGTTGTTCAACACAAGTTTTGTTTTATAATTTGAATGTAACTATAGTTTTTCTTATGTGAAGGCCTTCTATACATGATAGTTATTTGTCACTACAATGTATGTGCATATGATATACGTGAACTAACACTGGAAAACAGGGTGAAAAAACAATTGCTCTTGTATATAGTTGTTGTATTAATTTTACTAAGAAGAGTTTCACCTGTCTGTCAAACCAGAACAGACCCTTTTACAGCTGTCATGATTTGCCAGGTAAATCTAACAGGTCCCTGAGTAGATAATGCAGAGTTTTCCTGTGTTGAACTAGCATTGTGCAGCAGCAAATGCATGTTAAGTATCATTTAGTGCTGCTTAACTACATATGGTTTCTTAATGTGAGTCTCATAGTTATTTGAAATGATTTTTCATCTGTTTTTAAATCCTGGATTTAACTCATGTTTTGCAAACATGACTTGGAGAGTCTTCCATCTCCCTTCACCTTTAGTTTAGACACTAACCTAAAAATAGTTTGATGCTTCTCTGAGATAGTGATTCCTTCAGCTGGTGGAGCATCTTCTTCCTTTGTGTTTTGCCTTCAGCATTACCAGGGAAGGGGCATTCTCCAACATGTGCCAGAGTTCTCCAGGACCTTTTGGAAAACCATTGGCTTGCATGAAGCAGGGATTTTTGGCTGGTTTCACTGCTTCCTCTCTCAAAAAGCACCAGAAAGAACTGTATCGTGCCCAGCCATGTCTGGCTTTTGCTTTTCCTTACTATGTGAATCACTGTGGAGGGATAACAACTTATTTATAGTGGTAGCTGGAGGAAGCAGCTCTTGACAGAGAAGTACCTCTGATGTGTGGGTATTTTCACCTTTCTCTATATAGTATGCTTTATAATTTCAGAAGGTTATTTAAGTTGCCTTTTGTCTGATCAAAGCATTCATGTTTTAAAGGACATTTACTGCAACTATTTCCTTGGTGATACAAAATGAAAGCAAGGTGAGGCTGAGCATGGAAAAGACACACTGCAGTGTATCATCTTTTCAAGTGGTTTAATGTCTGTAGTGTGCTCTTGTGGATCTGGCTATTCTTACTCGAAATAATACAGACTTAAGTGTAAATGCAACAAATAAGTGTCTGTGTGTTTACCTATACTTACAGAAGTGAGTTCTCCAGGCTTTTTTAGTAATTGGTGAAAATTCTCTTCCATCATCCCACCTGTTAGCAGCTATTGGAGGAGACGTGCTTTATCAAAAATAAAGTACTCTAGATTAAGTTTTGGGCACGTGGCTTCCTTCTGTTCTGGAAGATGGGAAGGGACTTTAAAAAGCAAACAAAAACAAAAACTTTAGCTACAGCTTTCTTTAAGCTATCGCAGTTGGTTTCCTCATGCACTAAGTAATTCTTGGCCTTATGAATGTTCTGTGCCCCTCAGTTCAAGAAGGACAGGGAACTGCTGGAGAGAGTCCAGCGTAGGGCTACAAAGATGATTAAGGGAGTGGAGCATCTCTCTTATGAGGAGCGGCTGAGGGAGCTGGGTCTCTTTAGTTTGCAGAAGAGGAGACTGAGGGGAGACCTCATTCATGTTTATAAATATTTAAAGGGTGAGTGACACGAGGATGGAGCCAGGCTCTTCTCGGTGACAAACAATGATAGGACAAGGGGTAATGGACACAAGCTGGAACACAGGAGGTTCCACTTAAATTTGAGAAGAAACTTCTTCTCAGTGAGGGTGACAGAGCACTGGAACAGGCTGCCCAGAGAGGTTGTGGAGTCTCCTTCTCTGGAGACATTCAAAACCCGCCTGGACGCCTTCCTGTGCAACCTCATCTAGGTGTTCCTGCTCTGGCAGGGGGATTGGACTAGATGATCTTTTGAGGTCCCTTCCAATCCCTAATGTTCTGTGATTCTGTAAGGATTGGCGTTTTTCCTCTCTGTTGAGATCTGATGTCTTTGCAGTCATCTGACTTGTGAGAACACCAGCACATACAGTTGTGTTGAAATAAACACTATTATGCATGTGAAGCTTCTGCTCTGACATCACTACTATCACCACAAATGCGTGCTGGAAATGCATTTCTCCTTGCTGTGATGTGTGTGGGACATGCAGTCAAAAGTAACACTTGCTTTATAAGGCACCTTAAGACTTTAAATAAATAAAGAACTTTTTACAAGGACTACACTAGAAAATGAAGTATTGAGCTATATTCTTCCCCCAGTACAGCTGTAAAGCTTTTTGCATTTTATGAATTGTCTCGGCTCATATATAGCAGTACCACCTATATCCATGACACTTACTGCCTGTTGCTCACATCCAGTTACTTGGTGCTGTGTATCTAACTAAAACAAAAACATTAAGTAACTTGTGTATCATCAGTTTCATATTGTTTACCCAAATTACTGATTTGTGCAATATATACACAGATAAATGTGAAGCATTTTAAGTAGTATTATCAAAAATTCTTGAGGTGCACAGGAGTCTCAATTGCTAAATTGAGTGTGTAAGACAATGTGTATGAAAGGATCAAGTTAAAGATAAGCAGTTACTAATTCCTTTAGGAAGTGCTTCAGCTCATGATCTGTATAAATCTGACCTGCAAACTTGAATATGTCAAATGTCTGCTGAAAATAATCTTAAGTCTGCTCCCTCCTGGACTTCATCTTTTTAAATCAAGACCCTGAATCCCTGGATGTGTGTGTGTATGTGTATGTGTGTGTGTATGTGTGTATGTATATATATTTTTTTTTTTTATTTTTTATTTTTTTTTAAGACCAGTTGCGTGCTATGGTAAAATGCTGAGACTGAGTAGTCTGTGCTTGGGCTTGGCTAATGAGTGCATGGCCGCAAAATGAGGAGCAACGCTGGCCTTCTAGGCTCTGTGGCACCCTGGTCAGTAGTAGGAATGTTATTAGTAAGTATGCTTATGTTGAAAGGAAAATGAGAATCTCCTATGGCGGAGAGATTATCTGGGTCTCAGGAGCTGCAGAGTGTTGGGGACAAGTGGTTTGATAGTGGTACTTGATTATCAGCTGGTAATTAATGTCAGCAGTTCACCTTACCTTGAGCTGCTGAGCACTGACTGCTTCTACTGCATGCTATTGATTAAACACCAGCTCTGGTATCTTCCTGCTGTGTTGCAGCCTCTGGGGCATTTTTCATCCACCTCTCCCACATGCTTTCTATACACGAAATTACATACACAAGGATAATTCCTCGAAATGTTTGTCCCTCTCTAGGCTCTGCTTTTGCTCTGCTTCTACTGAGGAGCTTGACTTGGCTTCCTCCAAAGATGCATCTTTAACAGAGAGGAAAATTGGTAGCTTGATCACTTGCCTAGGGACTAACCAATGTGATTAAAAGAGGAACAGGTCAAATTTCCACTTAAAGCAATACCATGTGTATTTATGAACAGCTGACTCGGCTATATTCTCTTCCAGAAGAATCCTTTCCATTTGCCTACAAAGGGATTTCATCTTCCCCCTCTTTCTGAAACTCCTGTATGCTCCACATTTTGGAGTCTTCACATACTTGAACTGAAAATCCATACTAGTGCTCTTATATGTTATACCATAACTGTAAATTCATCAGTATTTGAAAGCAGATGTGTATTTAGCCTATCTGCAAAAATTTTTTAAAAATAACTGTGATACCATTGAGATAATGCTGATGCTTGTAACTAATAATATCTTTTAGCAGAAATGCACTGTTTCGTCTTGTCATCTTATCTTTGAAAAACATGTTCCCCAGATCAGTGTTGTCTTTATATAAACCTTTCTGAAGCCTTTTAAACCGAAACTTGATTGAACATGTGTGCCATGTATGATCAACGTGCAGGTACTGTCTCACTGTTCAGAGTGGTTCCCAAGTAAACCACTGCCATGTGCTTGAACTTGTAATGGTTCGGGTTTGTAAATAAACTATTCTTGTTTGTGAGTGGTTTTGTGTTGTTTGTCAATAATCCACATGGACCATGTCTACAAGAGTATGTCAAGTGCTTTGAATTTGTTGACTTTCATTGAACTACTTCACAATCTTGAGGATAACACTGTGGGGTTTTGGGGGGATTTGATCTGGGTGGGGTTTTTTAAATTAACATATAAATTACTTGTGTGGAAAACTGGTTTTGTTCCAGTGCTGATATCTTGCAGTCAGAGAAGGAGTTCGTGAACAAATAAAATTCAGCTACCACTCTGTATATTAAAAAAAACCCACAAAACCAACCAACCTACAAAAGAACAATGCAAACCCAAATAAACCAATCTGACATATTTAGGAGAGCCATAAATCTAACTAGATCAAATCGATTTTTGCCTTTTTCCATGGAAGCCATAAAGCCCAGGTTCAAAACAACCAAGTGGTTCTTCATGCAGCAGATTTGAGTATCTAAAGGATATAAGCTAACAAACTATTTAATTTTCGATCACAAATTTTTGTGACATACTATGGGCTTGCTGTCTACGCTGCAAAAAGAGCACTAAATTTTAAACTGTCAGGGTGATAGACATCTGCTTTGACAATGAGAAGTTATTGCTACTCCAGTTCAAAATTAATGTGTATTTTCTGTATTATTTCACTGTATAAACTTAATTGAATTCTAGTGATCTTGCTGTAGTGAATTTGAGACCAATACAAATACTACCTTTGTTTTAAATGTTTTTATTTTGCTTGCCTTAAAAGCTTTCCTGCCTAATTCTTTGCAGTTTGGTTATGTAATTCATTTTGTTGTTAAAATAGTCTAAATAAAAATACTACTGATCAAGAAATGTTGCAATTATGTAGTTATTTATGGGAGTTCACACAGAGGATGCTACTCTGATAGAGCATAACATTCCCTTCAGTTTAACCTGTGAGACTTCAATCAGTTTTGTTAGATGCTGTACAAAAGGCCTCCCTGCGAGGGAGGCAACTGATAATCAAGACCTGTGTTTAGTCTTTGCACTACCATCTCATCTTGGTGCTTCCAGTTGTCCACCTGGATAACTGAAATTATGAACCTTGCTTTCCCTTGTAAAAGGACAGACAGAGGGAAAGCTCTGCTGAAGACTTTATTGTGAGTAGTAAATCTTACCCTTGTCCTCAACACAGCACCTCAGTTAAAATTAAAGATTGTATCCTTGATTCAAGTAATGTAATCACTGGCTAAGTTAATAGCTTTTTTCAAACATGGGATTTTTACAGTCAATGAGTTTCAAACCTTTACCTCAAGTGCTGCATCATCCAGCAGTGATGGTGCTTGCCTACATGGACCACTGGGTCACTTCGGTATATATGTATATATGTGTGTGTATCTGCAGCTGTGTTAGTTCCATCTCATTCTCCTTTTTGAAAATGTAACTAAAATCTGGTCTTGCATGGAGTAATACCATTGTCATTGACTCTTTGTATTAAGAGATGTGTAAGAATGAGTTACATTTTTAATTTTTTCCTAGAGCTTGTAGCTGAGATGAATAAAGTACAAAACTATGAGAAGTGACCTTTTATCAAAGTCCAAAGCTGCCACTGTTCTGTTTGAGTCTTAATGAAAAAATGTAAGGCTGAAGTGAAATAAAGGGATTGCAATGAGTGGTCAGAGGTGGACACTATTATCTCTTTGCAGTATCTAACAATAAAACTGCTTTTATGCTTTTACTTAGGCTGTAACAGGGTCTGAGCAGCATTACTAATCTGACTTATATGAATAAAACATCGAAGTATTAAAGGAAAGTAATGATTACTTAACTACTACTAATGTGTGAGGTGTAGAGTTAAAGGGTTTCTGTTCAGCTTTTGTTATTTATGTGAAAGCTTTTTTATTATATGACCATTTTAATAAACAAGAGTTTTCATATGACAGTATCAAGTTTACATGCCTTGCATTTGTTATGTTTGTGGTAGCCTTGAAGCCTCTGGATAGTTTGTGATCAGATTCTGTTGCCTTATCATAAAGCACACCTTGCGTGCTCTGTAAGACTGTCATTAATCAGTTAGATTGAGCTTACAGGAAAAGATTACTTGGAAAAGTAGTAGTTGACATTGCTGGAAGTTAAAGGCATAGTTCTTGATCTAAAACCTCTTAAACCTCACTGCTACTAGCATATGTGGTCTGAGTTACACATAAACTTCCATGTATTCTCTGCAGTCAGTCACTCTAGGTGCTATGCCTGAGAGGATGAAAACGTACTTTGTTTTCCATTCTGTGATAACTTCTGCCCTTCTCTGTGTTTGTTTGTTTGAATTTTAAATAAAATAACTAAGGCACTATAATTCTGTTGTCTTTAGTTTGTACTTTTTAGGGTGTGTTTCTATGAGCAAGCATTCTGTGTCAGAAGTTGTACTGATGGCCTACAAATGGAAATTGAGACACAGTGCTTTTACTTTTCCTCAACCAACTTGAATCATCTAAACATATGAAAGGAAAATTTGACTTTATTTTCCTCGACTACCTGTGAGTGAAGGGAGCTGTTTCTGGCACATCGAGATGACCAGGGACTTCAGTTGCTCGGTGATCAGATCAGGCATCAGCGAGCTCATCAGTATCGAGCTTCACCAACATGGACGTGGTTGGATCTGTTCCTTGATGAGCTGGCGCCGCAGCATGCTATTGAAATATGAAAAACTCTTCCATTTAGTGGTCTCGAAAAATATACTGTTTGCTTCAGCAGACTTTTAATCTGTAGTTTTATTTGAGAATATTTAAGGTGTGTTTTAGGGTCATAATAGGCTCATCCCTTTCTCTTGCCCCTTAATGCATATTTCCTACTCTAAAGCCATTAACTTATGATTGTATGACAGTTTTGCCTCACAGAGGGCTGCTTTGTCTTCTTGTCAGCTGATGATGTTTCTGCTGTTTATAGTAAATTGCTTTAAGGCTTCAAAGTGTATAAAAGAACCTGGGCTATAGTTCTAACGTGTAGTTTACTCACTCATGCTGAATTACCATGTTAGATGCACTAACAGAATCATTTAGGTGTAGGTTTCCACACTAAATTTAAAAAAAATGTTTTAGGGCGATCAATAAGGGCAATATTTGTTGACCAGGGTCATTGAAAGAAGGTCAGAAGACAGCTGTATTGACTTGCATTCAGGGAATTAGTGCTAAGTGCCTTTGTTCCATTTTAAGAGACTGTTAATGATCTGTAACATTTTTAAGAGACCCTTTGATAGCTTTTGTTGTGAAAATTAATTCAGTTATTCCTGAATTAAGACTGTAACTGTAAGTTAAAAAAAAAATCATTGATACCTATAGATCACTAAGTCTGTAGGAAGAAAATATTTTCCAGGAGATGGGATAGTTAATCTTGTCATCTTTTAAGTATGCACTGTGAAACAAATGGCTCTCTCTAAGAGGCAAGATTTTCTGTACCACTATGTGCCAACATGTGTGAGAGGGGAGACTGAAATTGCTGAGCCCTAATACCTCGACCTTCCCCCTAACCATATTTATAAGCCTTTTAGTCTAATATACACTACATTTGTTGTATTCTTTGTGTTTGTGTATTCCTTGTCCATTCCTCTAGTGATCTCAATAAATGTGAATGTATATAGCTTTGATTTTCTGTCCTGAATTTTGGACTCAAAATTAATTTGCGATACTTAAATTTTAACAAATTGTAAAATACCTCAAGGAATTTTAATAAAATGTCTTATCTTTTTCATAGGCTTCTCTTAGGATGTGTCTTTCATGGAGCTAAGATGAATTTTTTGAGACTTTCCAGATAACACAAATATATTTTGACTTCAGATTTGATGTGTGTATCGTGGAGATAATCTGCAAACTAGTTGGGCGTGACATTTCTGTACTGTAATATTTGCTGCATGGGAGCTCACAGGTGATGTCAAACTGCATTGCAAAACTAACCTGATAGTGCTTAGAGAGGGTCCCATAAGCTCCTTTAACTCCTTGGACCAGCAGAAAACTGTCCTGTTCTCCTCCACATTGCCAAGTTTAAGCAGGGCGTGAGGAGCAGGCAGAAGGCAGGAGGATGCAGAGCATGTGGCTGGAAGCAGGTCGGAGGAGGCAGTGAGAACTTCCCTCCTTGGCACTGCTGGAGCTGTTATATAGGCTCCATAAAATGCAATGAGCCATACACTTAAAATCCTCATGGTTTTTCAAGAATTTAGCACTTTCTGAAGTCTGAACTTAAACTGTTGCTAGAATTTGAAACCAGCTGCCTATCTTTAAGGTGTCTCTTCTTTCTTGTTCTTTTTTCCATGCATAAATGCAAGGGGTTGGAAGTGGCAAATGGAGAATACGGTGTGGCAGGAGGAATGTGGGCTGCTTCTCTGGTGAGAGATTTTATCTGGGCAAATTTGACCCCGTCACTCAGTGACTGTCAGCCCTGAAAACTGCATTAAATGCCTGTGTTCAACTTAATTCTGATGATTTTAAGGAAAAACATTCTAGTTCAGATTTATTTCTCACAATCAAGAAAAGGTGAAAGGAAATAACTTGTATGTACAGTCTTATCCAATGGATTCTCCAGAAAGACCACAAATGAAATTTCATTTAACAGTACTGGATATATTATAACTGATTATAATGCACTCACTGGGTGGTGGCTAAGGAAGGAGATATTGTAAGACTGATTCCCCAGCAGAAGTGACCTCAATAAGGAACAGGTATTTTTGGACTTTGAGAAGCTTAAAGGAAGTATGAATGTTTTTGAGTCTAAGGAAAGAGAGAGCTGTGCTTGCATTCTTCAAGACTTCCTGTGCAAAAAATCAGAGTATGTCCTTATGTATTGGATATTGATTACTATGTGCTGGGGTTGGAGGGCATGTGGAGAAATATGCCTCAGTTTCAAAATGTATGTGTTGAAAACATCTGTTGAAGTAAATGAGAATGATCAAGTTAGTCCTAAATGTAATGGTACCAACAAATCATTAGAAAAAAAACCTTCAACATTAATTTCCTGATAATAAAGTAAGTTAAGTTACTGTCTCCTGCTCCCCCTTATTCTTTTCTCTAAAACTAAAGCATAGTAAACATTAATACCTATGTGTGTTGTTTTGAGGATCCGAATTAATCCTGTTGTATCCAGCTAATTGTTGAATGCACAAGGCAAATGTGGCCAGAAGCTCAGGCCTCTCCTAATGGAGAGACTGCATTGTGAAAGATAAGAGACTGTTTGAAAAAATAAAAAAGACCAGGTTTTAAATAAGTGCTTTAAAACCTGGAAGAAGGTAATCATCCTGTTTAAATTCACTTCAGGTTCCTACTACCTACAAAGCATCAACTGGCGAGTTCCATCTGGAAAATGTGCCATCAGTAAGAGCAACACTGTCAGTTCCCAGGTACATGAAAGTAAGACCTGGGGAAAAATGAAATCTCTTTCAGATGTTGTTTTTAGCTTCAGACCTCTATGGGTTACATACCTGGGCTTCTTTCTGCAAGCATGTGGGCTAGACATTTTGACTGTAAAAAAAGGTACCAGCAGTGATCCTAGAAACTGTAACTTTCCTATACAATTAGACTTTTTATAAATTAGCAGGAGTTAGTGACTTCAAACCAATGTTGCTGCACTTTAAAATTCAGTAGTAATGGATTTTCATACATTATTGGAGCAAGTAAGAATTTTATGTAGTATGTGTACCTACTGTGGGTTCTTTAGCTCTTTGTATTAGTGGAAATAATTTTCTTGTCTTGAATAAAAAAAAAAAGACACACTTGTTGAAGATAACTCGTCTTCTAATCTCTTGTGACTGTACCATTTTAGATACTTATCCAGAGATGACTGCAGAAAACAGATGGTTGGGGATAAGTGCTCATGGTAAAAAAACAGGGAAATAAAATGCAGCAAGCAATGGTTGTCAGTTTGTCATGGATTTGCCTAGGATTTTTTTTGGCAGAAGGTGTGCATTTTCCTGATTGCCAGTGCTGCCTGTGTCTCTCTAGCAAAAGTCACCATGAGCTTAAAAATGTAGCAGTAGAGTCCGAGCTTTTGATACTGAAGAAGCATCCCTGAATGTGGAAATGGTCACGTAACTTAATTTTGGAGTAGGAGAACAAGAGTGTGGTAAGAGCATCAATATGGCTTATTCTCTCTGATAAATTTATACTCCATTTGACATATGCTCACCATTATTGGATATAAATAGAGAACTGAAATGACAGCAAAATAGTGATTCCTGTGAGAAGGTGTACTGTGGCTTCCGTACAGAACAAGCCACGGTTTGACTGAAACATGGTAGAAAGCATTGTGATAGAATCAGATATTTAAGGCTTTATCTAGTTTCCAGTTAATAAGACTAACTGATCCTAATGGAGGTTTGATTCTCCCTCTGCCTACTTGCTGATGGGTTTGGGAACACAAGGGACTTGATTTTCCTCCTATCTCAATGTGAAAATTATTTCTAGCACTACCTTCTCATCCCAGATCTGACTCTGCTGCCAAAGGGACAATTAGCAGCTTTTTTTTGGGCTGTGAAAGCAAAGTGTGGCTTGGATGTGTGTTTGCTTTATTTGAAGCAGAAATGTGAAGGTACGTCCCTGCTGCACATCCCCTATGGCTGCCACCTGCCCTTAGAAGGTGGGATTCCTACTCCAGCCTCTTCAGACCCTGCGCTCACCAGATCTCCCCACCTAGGTACAGGGATTTCGTTGTACTTCAGGAGGTGGTTGAAGAATAAATTAATAAAAATAATAAAATAAAATAAAACCCACAAACAACCCCCCGAAAAACCCAAACAGCAGATTTTGCCTAGACTTTTAAAAATAATCTTTTTTGGAGAAGACAGATACCTCTTTAGGAGGAGATGCCAATGAAGGCATCATCTAATGCCTTCATCCCAATCAGTTACTTAAGCAAGCAGTCATCTCTTATGCAATATCATTAAAAACCCATTTTAAATTATTTATTTTAGTGATTAATTGTCATCACAGGCAGCACAGACATAGTCTTTTTCTAAAGTGTTTGTGCCAGTAGCTACAGTAGGTGAAATTTGAAAATATTGCATGCTTATTTCTGAAGATTTTATACATCAGAGAAATCAACTGGAATAAGAGTTCATTTACAGTAAGTAACTTGATCTAAACTTTAGACTCTTAGAATTAGCTTTGCCTGGCAGGGGTCTATTTTGTAGGTGTTGAGAGGACTATCTTTTTTAATTTAAGCCTATTTAGATAGGTAATGTTACATTGCAACAGTGGTTCGTTCTTTTTCCACACGTGGATAAAACTGAGGTGTGAGAGAGTGAAATATGCTACTTTGTAAGTCTTGCAAGATGATGATTAAGAGTAATCAGGTTGGATAGCAAAGCACAGATAACTTTAAAAAAAGCAGCTTTGCTGAAGTCATTATAGTGAAGACTATTCAAGCAGTTACCTTTAGTTGGTATCCATTTTTAAACTATTTTCTTTATGATTTAGTAATTGGTAAATAAACATTTAAAGCTCAAGTATTAAAATGAATATGTATTATATAAATCACGGGATTTTTGACATAGGTGATGCATTCCTTCATGTTATACCGGTAGTTTTTTGGTTAGAGGGGTTTTTTTTCCAATTTTGGTTTACCCAGCAAAAGTCTTCTGTTCTGAGATGGGCTCGTCCTCTGACCTGTTACTGTTTTATTACTGAATAAACTTCAACACTTCAGATGGTTAGTTGTGACATACCAAATACAGTTTTCAGATTGAAATAGTGTGTATATACTACCAGAGATTTAAATGGAGAGGCAAAAGTAGAAAAAACAAGGTGTGTTGTGTTTTCCATTTCCTTCCTGTAGCAAAACTGGACCACAGAAAATCTTGAAGGTATCTTAGAGGCTTAATCCTTCAGGCTCATCTAAGCATGAACTCTGTGGTCATTTGAAAAAACTGGGGAATTGGGCAGTTCGATAACAGAAACAAGAAGTTGGGTACAAATGCAGTATGAACAGAAGTGTGTGTGGTAAGGACCATGGGAAACTGCAGCATAAAGGGTTAAAAAAATGGCCTGCGTTGATAGCCAAGGACACCATTCCTAGCTGTAAAATGCGAGGAGTGTGTTGTTTATGCCAATACCGGAGGCTAAAAGGAAGGCCCTAGTGACGGGCCACCAGAAGATACCACATCCTGACACCAGGAGAGTGGAAATGGAGCTGCAGCACACCCTGTGTGCCCTCCCTGCTCCCCTGAGCTGAGTAGGAAAACCGGATTGTGGGCATGCAGCCTGACCTAATGCCTGTGGAAACTGAAGTGAAAGTGATTTTGAGACAAAGGATCACCCAGGATCAATCAGTGACTCCTAAAGGACACCAAAAGGCAGTCTAAAATTCAGTTTTTATCACCAATTGGGGATCCCAAAAATTTCAGGACAAGTTGGTTTTTCTCTGTGGCAAAACCATATGGTAGGTACAGCATCTTGGTACTTGGGATTATGTAGGAGTGAGCAAGTGAAATCTGAGAACATGAAGGCATAAAATCAACTTGATTTTGTTTTTCTTTATCCTTTCTATAAAATCTTGTACTGAGCTGTAAGATACAAATTTCCCTGCAAAAGTTTTCTGGAAGACAGAGAATACATAACTTGCTTCTATTTTATTACTGTTGACAGCTGAAGCTCTCAGGGAAATTTAAGTTTGTTAAAAATGGGTTCAGAGACCCCCATCCTTGTGAAGGGAAAATTAGTATCTTTTTTTACAAAATCCAATTTCTTGCAAGCAGGGCTGTAGGTATACAGGAGGGTATCTAAGAACTCTGTGGGCTTCATTATATTACATTTTGGGTTCTTTGTCATGCTGGCAAGTATTTACTGCAGGGAAGTATGAGTCCTGTGGGACTCCTACTGATAACACACTGTAAGTATTCGTGACCCTCATCCTGCATCTTCTCTGCCATCCTCATCTAGAGATGGGCTGTTCTAATGCCCCTGGTGAATCTTACTGAACTTTCAAAATTTGTCTTAGCAGCACTTAGGATGATGAGCTGAGGATAAGGCTGGGGTTAAGAGCATCTAAGTTGTTGCCTGAGTATGTTAGTTCTGAAAGATCTCTGGAGAACAATTTGCAGTAAAGCGTTTGAGGGCTCTTGCGTCTTCTCTAAGTGGTGTACTTCTGCCCTTGTGGTTGCAGCATTACACGAGCCTACTTTAAAGCAATGATGAGCACCAAGTGGCATAATAAAGACTTGCCAGATGTACTGGCATATGAAGCTGCCACATTAAATGGTAAAATAAATAAAGTGGGTACAGGAACTTCCAAAACCTTCCACCTCAAAAAACATTAAAAATATATGCTGTAATTTGTGGGGAAGAAGCAGAAGGGCAGTTCTTGGTGGACCAGTGAGCAAACACTAACTGTGGACCTGCATTTCCAAGATACTATACGGCCAAATATAGGGACAGGAAGAAAGGAAAGCTGTATCTCTTCCTAGCAGATAATCTTGGTTTTTTTTGCTAAAAGCAAAGACTTAAGTCAAATCTGCTAAAGGATTGAACAATATTTAATACTTCTGTGAAACCAAAAATGCTCATATTACTATAGCAGGATGATAAGTATGTGAAGGTGGCTTATGAACTCTAAGAACAATTTGCAGCAAAATGTTTGAGGGCTTTTGCATCTTCTCCAAGTGTTATGCTTTGCCATTACTCAAAAATACTGATGAACACAGCTGATTTTTACTTGTTTGTTGTCCTCACTGAGAAAGGAAAAGAAAAAAAATTCCCAAATTCTGTAATGAAACCATCAGACATTGCTCTGTACAACCCTGGGGAAGCTGATTAGAAAAGATTTACTTTACATTTCCTCATATTAATGAAGGTTCTTTATAAAAAAATCTGAAAGACCACAGAGCTGGTTTATTAAGCTACCTGCAACAGGCTTGAGACCTGCTGCCTCTGCTGGAAGAGATATCACGGTTATCCAGTGCAGGTGTTTGGTCTGCAGGTGAAGCTGGGCTTCTGCTCACCACTGCAGTTCAGTTCAGGTCAGTGGGCTGTTGCACAAGCCCAAGTTGAGCCACTCTACCTAGGGGGAAGGAACTGGTGCAGACTGGTTAGTGGTGGTGGGGTTTAATATCTTAAGTTTTCATAAACTGTACATTTTAATCCACATGTGTTAGGACCAAAAAAAGCAGAAGGTTTAAGTCATTTTGGCAGTGCTCATTGACCAGGTGTTTCTGATTAGAAATTTTACATCCTAATGCCAGGATCATATTCTGCTTTATTTTCTCTGCTGAGTTTTACTGCAAAGTTCTTGTCTGCGCAGGGTAGTTCTTATGACAGCATCTGAGCCAGTGTTTGGATTGTTGTTTTGGTTGGGATTTTTTCCTGTAAGTAGAAAAGGGTCAGACTGCACTGTGCTTCTATTTAGGATTATAATTATTTTACACTGGAATTTGCAGTCTTGGACTGGAGGATTACAGTTCAGTATAGTTGCCTTTAAAGCATTTTAATCTAATTTTGTTACTGACTGTTCCCAGCGAAGTTTTTGAGCCATGAAAAGGAAGATCTTCACATTTTTCTTACAGTGGACAATTTAGATTAACCTATTATTGCAAGAATTTTAAACAGATTATAAATAATAGCTGTAACAACTTTATCATGCCTCCTTTTTAAAATGCTTTTTGCAAGTGATGAATGTTTTGAAAAACATCCGTCTGTGACAGGAGAATTGGAAGAAATCTAGCTTACAGAACAGCACTTAAATATTTAATAGGTAAATTAGGCTAGATCCTACAGTTGCTTCTGTAGTAATGGAAAAAGAATAGAAACAGGACAAGTACAACTGTGTTTATGCAGCCTCAGAGCGCTCCGTGTGACAGTTAATGACACCGTGTTCCTCCCGAGACGGGAATGGGTAGTACAGATCAGCTACAATGAAAAAACATCCTTGTGTAAGAAGGCAATTGAAGCTTTTCATGGAAGAATTCAAGCTAACAATAATATCCATTGAAATCTCATTTTAAATCCTAAATATTGAGGCCACAGAGGAAACAATAGTGAGCCAGCTGTAGCGTAATCTTTACTCAATAAGTTAGTTGTTTTTTAGAATAAAGTGATTTGTTCACGAGTTTTTGTGGAAACTTAAAAAAACAGGGAATACAAAATTCAGAGTTAAATAGCTTGTAGAGACTTGAAGTCTAATGAAAGTGAGATGGCACATCAGTTACTGCTTGCTTCGAAGACGGATGGTGTCCTTCAGGAGTCTGTTTCTGCGGTAAATAGCACAGGTTCCTGCAGCAG
>NW_010209039.1:29135-53504 GCF_000695765.1 Mesitornis unicolor
CATAACACATGTACGGAAATGCAATTTAAGATTTCGGATTTATGCAAAAAAAACCACCCCTTCAGACGCCTCCAGAAAGAAAAGGAGGAGCTGTTGCTGGATGAGAAACTTGCTGCCCAGACTGCCCTTAATCAAATAGTCTTTACACACGTGATGTCCCCAGTGAGTAGGTGAGTTTGCAGTCCTTGCTCATGCTGGTAAAGGATTGAATTCATGCTCTCTGTCCTAAGTATCTATTCTAATCAAAAAAGGATTATAATAATTGTTCTGATACCTGGCTGTGGCTACTTCTGATTTACGTGTATGATAAGGTTTTCTCATAGTTTTTTTAAGCAAGGTGGAGATAGCGATTGCTTAGCAACAAACACCTGAGAAAAACTTACTGTATGGCTTTCTCTTTGTGCTTGAAACGGCATGCAATTCCCATTTTTACAGTTTCCTTGGGGGTTAAAAATGCTAATTAACCAAATGATATATCACAGTAATGACATTATCTGTGGTACTTTCTCCTTCCTTAGGAAGCTTTATCAGTGAAGCGTTTAAAAGTTTTTCTTTTTGTGTGAAGTCAGAATAAAAAATCAGTCTGTTAATCCGTTTGCTTGAAGGTTCCTGCTATATTAATACAATAGTTTGTACCAGAAAAAGTGTGACTGATGTCTTGTTCCTTCTTGTAAATACTTTTCCTTTCTTCCTTCCTTTTCTTTCTTACTCACCATGTCTCCTGCTAGATAATATAATATAATATGGGATGCAGTGAGGGAGAGAGGAGTTTGTTGATTGTGCTTCTCCTTTTTCTCCCTCCCTGCATTATTTATACACTTGTGTGGCCTCGATCCCCCCTTTCATTTCTGTAACACTTTTGGTTGTTTTGCTTCCATATGTGTATAAGATATTATTTTATATTTTCTTTAAAAATTTAAAAGTTACTTATTAACCTTATAGTTCTGTAAGCCTGAATGAAACATTTGAAACAACATGGAGTTACAATTCACCGCAGGTAGACCTCAGGAGTTTCAAGTTTCTTGTCGGCAGTTTCTACTCTCCCGTAAACTTGTATCAGAGTCTGTAAAAGTTGGTTTCTTTATATGATACAAATAACCAGTAAAGAGATTTCTTTATCATCTGGTTGGAGAGCCTAAGTTTACCCTCCAAGGACAAAAGGTGGGACACTGGAGCGTATGAATACTACTGTTAGCTGCTAGTGAGCTGTAAAGTTGTGAAGAAAAACAGGCAAGGCTCCTTAAAATGCTAATGTTCTGTATTTTGTCCATAGAAGTGTTTGGAAAATGTGATGGTTTGATCAAGCACCAGAGCACACAAAATACACCTCTGTTTTTATGAGTTGAAGGATGTAACAAAAATAGCAAATTCAATAGTGTCAATGAAAAAATCCTACACAAGCAGAGTCATCTTCCTAAGAAATACCAAGTCATTCCTGTTGCAATCTTTCTCTTTTAAATTATGACCATCCTTGTCAGAGAAGCATCTACAGCTGATCTGACAAGTGGTTTGCAAGTAAATAGCTCCTTTGATTTCTGCCATGCTGTCAGCTGATGGTAGCTGATGTGAAACATAACAGGGATTCCTGCGGTACTGTGTGATCTCCACAGCTCGGGATTGTACTGAGGGGAAGGAAAGTGCCCTGTCTCATTCTGGCATCGTGCAGTAGCTGATCAGAGCAGCGTGGTCTGCTTCTATTAGCCTACACTCGTCTCTGATGTGTTAAAAAGTCACTGCATCTTTCTATGGTAAATTCTGAATATTGTCATTGTCCTTGTCGTGATTCAATTTCTTGCTGTGCAAGGACCAGCTGTGAGAGAGTGGAAAGGCAAGTGGCAGTGGTCCCGGCTGTTCAGAAAAAACTCCAGCAGCTCCAGTGCTCGATGGCATGGGAATCTGTCTCTCAAAACTGCCCCCATCCAGCAGCCTCGCATGAGCTGCACAAGCTGCTGTGTCTTCCTTGTCATCAATACTGTAGGAGGAATAGCAGTCTCATTTATAGTAATCTTAGAGGTTTAGAAAATGGTGCCTTCTCCCCTAAAAGAAGAAAAGATCGATAAAACTCTAAATAGCCCATAGCATCCTCTGATGATGAGAGCAGCAGCTGACTGCTGCCGTGTTGTATTGTGCTCACTGTTGACTCACTCAAAGGGTGGTGGGGCTGAGGTGAGCTCTGAAAAGCCTGGGTTACCCAACCACAGCGGTGATGGGACTTCAGGAAGGAATAAAAGAATTTCCTCCATATGGAAGAAATTATTTGTGTCATGAACAGTCAACCTCTTCCATTTGATGTGCCTAGTTTTCCTTACCAAACAGAAACTGTGCAGAGGAGTTTCAGAAGCTATATTAATTTTATTCAACAAGTGCTTGGTAAGACAGGACAAAAACCAGGTCTGCAATATTTTGTTATATTGCCCACTTTGAATTTCATAAACCACTTCAATAGGAATGTATTAAAAGCTGTAAAATACAGGTTTTCTAGATTTTCTGTTTCCTGTTTATTAGGCACTGGTTTGAAAGAGTATATGGAGGGAAATAGTCAACCTCTACAGTCCTCCACTGTATCTACTCTAGTCCCCATCTGCAGGCAAGGACACAGGAATAGTATCTTGTGATATGATTTTACTATTCATGTTTTTAGATTTATCTTTGTTACTTTGAAATCTTTGGGGTAATTAGTAAAGCTTGGCATTTGTCCCTTTCTAAGAAAAAGTTTTTAAACCTTTAATTCAGTCATTGCAGATGTTTTGCTGTAGCACCCTATAGTTCTTGAAACCTACAGTAGGGATGCATCTAAGCAGCAGTTGGCAGGGTGTGTGCCAACATGCTCCCATAGGCTTGCACAAATTAGTTTATCTTGGCTAGCAATTCTGAAAAAAAAAATACTGGTCTTGAATTCATACTGTTTTTTTCACTGATGTCCAAAAAAATCAATACCATTTGTATACAAGAGGGACTTCTATTGAAAAGACAAAACAAGACTGAATTGAGAACAAAACGACTTGTTAGAAAGTCCGCTGTAAGTTTCTCATATCTGTTTGTAGTGATCGATATTTATTGTGAGAACAAAATGGTTGTGTCATTCCAAGTTCTTGAGTTGTGGGGGGGGTTGTTGTTGTTTTTTTAATGTGCTAAAATATCAATAGTTGAAGGTAGAGTCTACCGTTCTGTTTTTGTCCTAATTCTTTTTGCTTTGAGATTACCCCATCAGTGGAAGATAGCATCCACCCCAAAGACTAATCCTTGCTGGGTTAGGGATTTCTGATAGGGTTATGGACACTGGTGCATCTCTGTTGTGATTTACAGTGTGTTGTTAACTGGGACTGATCTGTTGCTGCTGCCAGTAATGTAACTGCAGAAGCAATGACCACTTCTGTGCTTCCTGTGAGTGTAAGTGTTATAGCTCCTGGGTGGGTTTTGTAGCCTGGGTGGGGCTTTAGGTGGGCAGAGTTTCACTGCTATGTGTGTGTGGACCAATTAAATATATGCCTGTGTGAGCTGTTCTTGGATCTGTGTAGACCTAAGTAAAATTTCAGGTCTGGTAAGGTCAAAACTGCTTGCATGTGTGTACTCAACTTGTGAGTTGCTTCCCAAGGGCTGCTGAAGTAAACCTGAAAAACTTGCCTTGTGTTCCATGTCTTGTTGAAGACCTGCTTTGGATTGATTTATAGGATCTGACTCAACTGGGGGGCTTTTAATTAATTTTATTTTTTTAAGTTGGGTTGGTACTTTTGTTTAAAAACAAAACAATATTTTTACAATTTGGGGAAGATTAGTGCTATAATTAAATATAGGATTTTTTATGAGCGTACCTGATTTCATCGTATTTTTTAGGGAAATAGGGGTAGCTTACTACTCTAGGGTTTGTTTGATACTGTTTGGTGTTTTGCTATGTTAAAACACCAAACTCCTTATCAGGCAGTGAGACATAACTGTTTAATAAAATATGATTTTCCTAGTACTAATCATGCATGACGGTAATACTGTAGGTAGTGTAGTGGGAGTTACTACATGAGTTAGTACCTCCAGTAAATTTGATGGTTCATAGAGATTTTTATTTCATATATTTTCAAATAAACCTAACTTATCTAAAGAGGTAAAGGGAAAAAATGAATATACCCCATGTAAAACATGGAGTTAAGCAGGTTATAGAGTGATTTCATGCAAACATTCATTTTTGTTTCAAATTGTTTGGAGGATTTTTAATATAGAGGAAAAACATCACTATGTTTCCTTATTAACCACAGATATCCCAGAATAATCAGATACTCGAACCTATTGCTAGCATTCTGTTCCAGCAAAAATTGTGAGGACAGTATGAGAGGAATGGGATATGGTATGGGCTGTTTGGGATGAAATGCTGTACAACAGTATAATATTCCGCTTAATTCACTGCTTGCCACGATGCCACTCATCACCCCATCCCATGCTCTTGTGCTGGCTTCAGCAGTGATGTGGCGTGGTGGTGAGGTTTCAGCCTCTTAACTCCCTGAAAGGAGAAGGAAAAACCATGGAAGTTGTTCCTGTGGCGCAGCAAGAGCACAGCATTGGCTGGGGGTGAGACAGGGAGGAAGGGGAGAGGCACAGATGGAGGATGCACCAGATCAGCTCAAGCTGTTTGCAGCTCCCCACCTTAATAAACACAGGACCGAAAACTTGCCTTGACATTGGGTACAACAGACAACTTGTATGGAGAGCAGTTTTCAGGAAAAAATGAAAGGCTGTTTTGAGGGCCTCTTATTAATGAGGCTTTAGGATTTTTGTTGTTCAGCTTATAGAAAGCAGTTAAAATTAATTCAGAAAGCAGCTGACTTAGCTCTTCCTTGCAATAACAAGATTTGGGTCAGAAAAGATTGGAACAAGAATAATGCGCTTTTCTGTTGAATCTGCAGTGGTTTATTTACAATGCAGAACTGCCATTTTATTTGTATTATTGGTCAGACTCCTTTCATTTGCTTTCCAAACCACTGCATATGAAAGGCCTGGTAACCTCCTTCTGTTGGTTTATTTATGTAGAAACATGCACAACTACAGAGATAGTTGGGCATGTGATGTGCCCAGAACAAGTTGTAACTCCAAAAATAGATCTTTTAGGTTGAGCATAAGGCTGGTACCTTGGGTTTTGCCTGGATTTTTTGGGTTTTCTTCCTCCTTCAATATTGCTGAGTTTCTCTCTCCTTCTCTTGGTTTCTTGCTACGGTTATTGGCTTTTCTTCCTATTAAGCTGTCTGTGGGAGTTTCCATGAAGTTTCTGTAGTTTGAATACTGCAGCCTAGGCCTTATTCTCTTGGATATAGGAAGGACAAACACTGAGAGTCTGAGTCACCTTTTGATTTCAGTGGGTTTATGAGGCAACTCCATAGACATCATTGCAGATACTTTTGATCCACATCCTTTGGGATGAAAGGACATTTTGGTTGAGACACCAATTAGTAAAGTTACATAAAACTCAGAAATGCTACGGGTGTCTTCATCATTGCTGCTGTCCTCAACGTCTAACTTCAGGCTCTGATCAAAGCCACCTTTACTTGAAATGTCTTGTCTTTAAAATGTCCATCCTGCATTGTAGGTTTCATATAGTATTAGTTTGTCTTGAAACTGAATATTGAAATCAGAGTAGATTCTACTCTGCAAAAAAAAAAAGGTGTTTTTTTTTTCCTAATAGATAAAAACATAATTTTGTTCTTTTCTTTCTGTTTAAAGGCTCTTGTTTTATCTTTAATCCAGTGTCCTTCTGTGGCATTTCAGAGAGAGAGGGGAAGGCTACCCATGAAAAAACTGCTGTGTCACTAGTTTTATTTGTTCTACTGGTGGAAAAACAGCAGAAAACCATCAGACACCAAAAAGACACCATCGAGATAAGTCCCCATTCTAGAATGCTAAAGACTGTAGACTTTTGCACGCTTTTCAGTAATAATTGCTCAACCATCTTGATTATGTCCACAACCACATCTTTATATCATAGAATCATAAGGATGGAAAAGACCTCTAAGATCAAGTCCAGCCATCAACCTGACACCACTGTGCCACTAAACCATGTCCAAGAGTGCCACATCTACACATTTTTTAACACCTCCAGGGATGGTGACTCCACCACTCCCCTGGGCAGCCTGTTCCAATGCTTGACCCAATCTCTCAGTAAAGAAATACACCCTAAACCTTTGCACAGCTTGAGGCTATTTCCTCTTGTCCAAGGCTTCCTGCAGAGTAGCTGGGGAGGGAGGGGGAGAAGGAAATGAGTTTTTGAACTTAAATCCTGTATTGCCCAGAGGCAGAGATCTTTACTGGAGCTGTGACACTGGGAGGTGAGTGACCATGCATGCGTTGTGAGCAGAGATTTCTCCTGGCATTGCTCTGGTCTTACCAAAGAGCAAACCCAGCCCCTTATCAGTTAATTATTTACATTACGCATAAAAACTATCTTTAGGACTTTATCAGTGTTGCATACTTCCTTTTCTGTTAATATAGATTTCTGCTTCTGGAGGCTGAGCATGTTTTGATTTTTCCAGAAAAAGAAAACAGTGGTTATTTTTAGCAGAAGCCTGCTTTCCAGGTTGCTGTTCATCACCATGTTGATAAGTGTTTCCTCACAAACGTGGCAGCAGGTTTTTGCCTCTGTGTTCTTAGGATATATGTGCGCTGCTTTTTGTAAGAGTTGACCTAAGGCCTGTCAAATCCTTCCTAAAGGTATGGTTAAGGGCCTTCAGTTCATTTACTATTTCTCATGGGTTTTTGTAGCTCCTGATACAAATAAATATTTTCATTCGGACAGTGACAGATGAGAAAAGCATGACTTCTCATTGAATGGTAGCTCTCTTCATTTTTTGTAACTCAGCTTTCCTAACCAATAAACATAAAAATCTCACTTAATCGAAGTTTACATGATTATAGGTTAAATAATGCACTCAGGATTTTGTATTTCAAATATTTGGGAGTCTTTCTAAAATTACTGTGGAAGTAGGAGTGAATTAGTGCATGAAATATGAAAGATTTCACATGGTAATTATGTATGGTAATAATCAGATGTTAATTGAAGAATTAGACTCACTCCACATGAGGTGGAAGGTCTTCCAGGATGGTTCAGACTTCAGAAATTAGTAGTACTTTTTGGCGTTTGCTAGTTGCAGCTTCTGGTCTAGGAATATTTTGGCTAATGACTTTTTTTTTCTTCTCCCTACCTGTCCTTCTATTAAAAACCGGATAACAATCTGTAGCTGGTTGTAAAATACAATTTAAAAACATCAGAAAATGTTCAGAAAACATAATACACTGCTTTAAAGAGAGAACAAATCTCAAGCTAGTTAAAGTGTAATGAATAATAATTCAGATGTAGACTTAGGGCCAGGAAATAACACTGCATATTTCATGTTGAACTGTGTTGACAAGACACTTCTTCTGTATAAAAGTTGCATCAAATTAAGTTTAAGAAACCAAAACGGAGGCTTTGTACTTTTTCTCTTCTTCCCTCCTCCTCCTCTGTCTCCTCCCCCTTCTCAGCCTGCAGTGAGCTTTCCTGCAAGTTCAAAGCGCTTGCACAGGTTTAGTTCTCACAAAAAGAGCAGCTGCTCCCAGGCCTTCTGCTCATTGTGTGTCTTTCCAGCACAAATGGCTTGGGTTTTTCTCCTAGCACCTTTGCTTGTGCCCTTTACTATTTGCTTATGCTACTATCTGTATTTATATTCTCTGCATGGTAAAATGTATTTTGCATAAGAGTCAACAATCTTTATCCTCGGTCTCCAAAAACTGTTCATACTACATAATAGTTCGCAGTAAGTAGGTGCTTTGCAAATATTTGGTTAGCAGAGTAGCAAAGGAATGATAAGCAAAATCCACCGCACCTCTACAGTAGCAAATGTTTAATGCCAAGGGTCTGCTTGGAATTAACTCAGTGAAAGAGGTGCTTTTAGGGCATTACCACATGGCCTTTTTTAAACACCTGACCATGGCAAGATCAGTTTATTATAACTACGTCTCTATTGTGATACGTGCAACTAAGGCTTGTGCCTCAGCTCATGGTGTTTACACAGTCAGTTGAATTCTACTCTGTTCTGCTCTCAATTTAATAATTACCTTAAATCTTAAGGCAGCCTAAAATCCTTCAATCAATGTCATTTCTGTCTGAGGAAGACCAAAGTTTGCTGAAGGAGGATGGAGGAAGGAAAGTGAAGTGAGTGAGAAATTACTTGCGTGTCTGCCATATTTCTTGTAAATGTGGAGTTATTACAGGCTGATTTCAGCTGGGGTGGAGTAAGAAGAGAGGCAGTTAAGAGGCTTGTGACAACGCGGTATGAACTCTTCGGGTGCTTCTTGGTCGAGGTGTAACTGTGAGCAGGTAACAGACTCCAGCAGTTTGGAGCTTGGATTTTCTTTATGCTTTTGGATGGAAACTCTTTGATAGCAACTCAAACAGCAACCAGTCTGAAAGGTCAGCAGATGCTAGTGAGGTGTCTCCTGGTTGTTTTGGGAGTGAGGTGTTTCTTTTTTAGGAAGAACACTCAAGCAAACTTCTTTGGAAGTGCCCTCACCTCAGTTAGTGAATGCCAGGCTTGCTTTTAGTTCTGCTGATTGCCAGGAGACATTGATGTAAGCAGGGTACGTAAGGGTATGGTTCAAAACCACTTTGTTGCCAAATTCAGCCTGCTATTCAGATGCATTAGTAGTGTAAAGAAAGAAGGCAGTCCGTAACTCTTAGTAAGGTAAAAGCAAGTTATATAAATTTCTTTGTTGAAACAATTTACTTGATGTTTCAGATATTATTTTCCTCTTTATTGCACCAAATGCTTTCAATATACTTTTAAAGTGTTAACAATGAAGTGGATGTTTTAAGGATAAATTACACTTGTAATTTTTCCTAGCTTCTATAAAACAATAAATACAGTAATTTGTGAACTCAGAAACATTTTTTCCTTTAAGAACTCACCTTTCAAAGAATCTACCAAAAAAAAAAAGTAAATGACCAATTATATAAAGATGGGGTAGATACTGTTAAAAAGCCACATAAGCATTTCAGTAATTTTACTGCAAATACATTTTGTTTCTTTCTATCTCTGAGTGGAGCATTAAGTCCTCATGATCTGGACTTTTCACTTCCTCCAGAGCACTCATTAAACCAGAGTTCAAATGTGCTGAGATGGTATCAGGAGCTGGAAGAAAGATTATTGCAGCGATGTTAATTTTAGGAGATTGTCCCTTTCTTTGGGGGAGGGGAGAAGGGAACAGAAAAATTAAAAACAAAACAACCAAACCCACCCTTACCCATAAACTGTCACCAGCTGTTAGAAGTTCTGAGAGAGACCTTGGACAGCAGTATTTTTGATATAATTATCACACTCTTTTCAGCTTTTTTTGTATCAGACGATTCTTTTAATATCAAAATTCATACTTTATAAAGTTGTTCCTGTTTTCTGTCACTAGCCTTTTAATACTTTCCTTAGACTGTAATTCTTTGCCCTGTAATAAACAAGATTATTGGCTTGCAGGGTGCCACTAGTTAGCAGTAAATTCATCCCTTAATGCTAACTTATTTACACAAGTATTTGCCTAATACATGTGTTGTGGATTTTTAGTTTCACTGTAACTGACAGAGTTTTCATAGAAGAGAGATCTCAGTAGTAATTAATACTACTTCCGTTTGAAAGCTTTGACCTAAATAAATCTCCACAGGTAAGGTTTGCCTTCATATGCAAACCTCCATCGGGAACGTCTAGTTTGCTCTTGGGAGTACAGGCTTCCCCAGATTGAACAGAAGTCAATGGGAGCTGTTTCTGTTGGGCACGTCTGAAAAATCAGACCAGAAATACTCTGAAGAGGGCACTCAAAATCAGAGGAAGGTTGGGTACTGAAGATGTGGGTGCACCAGCTGTGCTTCTAATGGGAACCAGTTTCTTACAAGCACAGCTGATAGACAGGAGCTGCTCTGCGCTGCTCTATTTGCATGTACTGTACTCCTTCCAAACCACCTTGTACTAATGTCTCCAGCTCATGTGAGATGAAGGAAGCTACAATGGCAAAGTGCAATTTTTTGCTGGCATAAATGAGACCTACATGGTGGTTTACTGGTGACACTTTTTAGATGCAGAGCTAGCTCTAACTTCATTATGACCTGGATAAAACTAATAATTTCCTGATGGTAAAACAAAATGAATTGTTATGAGAGTATAGCATTCTGTGCATATAATTTTCATGGGTGCTGCTTTTGCTACTGAAAAGAAGTAACTCAAATGTCTTTGAGTGGTTCTAGTCCTTAATGTTACTGTTGAGCGAACTTGGCAACTTTCCATGTGCGATTCATCTGAGCTGTTCTTCCTATTCAGTTTTCCTTGATGTGTTTTATTAGTGAGTCACTGACAAACAAAACCTCTGTGTCTACAGAGAGGGATAAGTTATCTCAGTTCTTTGCAAATACCTATATGTAGGGCCCTCTAGAGCTTATGCCATGACAGTCTGACTGCACTGCAGGGGATGCTCAGGGGCCCTTGTCTTGGGGGAAATGCAGGACCTTTCCTCTACCGGGTGGTGTACAAACATGGAGCAAAACACTGATTTTTGCTTCTAGGTCTTTCAGTCTTTCTGGGTCTGGTCAGCATATTCACTGCTACAGTTGGTCATCACAGTACCGACAGCATCTGTTTATCCATCGCTCAGTATTTTAACAGAGATTAATAGGAGGCTATTCTTAGCACTGGCAGATAGATGGTGTGCTATTTTAGAATGTGTATTTATTTAGTGTTTTCTTTGATGGTATCTGTGTTAGTATTTGAGGTCAATTGAACCAGACAGGGCCGTATGAGTCATCTTTATCCCATTGTGTTTACACACTGTAGTCTAAAACATTTCTTTTTACCTCTTTTTTTTTTTTTTCTTCCCCCCCCACCCCCGGCCTATAACCCTAGAAAAACAACATATTCCTCATGTTGTGCCAAGTGCAGCTCTTCTGAAAATTTGCTTTAGTTGATCTGGCTTGCCTTCTGGGCTTATCTACTACCAGGCAGTAGAAGTGGGAGGGAGACAATACAGAAAGCCTGAAGACAAGAAAAAATTATTACACTGCTGGCAGCCTTCCTGTGTTTGAAGCCTGCAAAGAAGTCTCCAGTCTAAAGAAGAAAACCAGAGATGAGCATTGGAATGATAATCTTCCTGACTCAAAGTTCAGCAAAGCTTTTAGTTTCACCGCTGTTTGAATTAAAATTTCAGAGTTGGTGGTGCAAAGTTTGCTGGCTGATAAAGAGCTTATTGATGATCTGAAGGTCAGACATAGCTGCAGCTGTAAGTCTAGGCAGAGATAGAGTGCAGTTCAGAATTTATTAATTACTTCAAACTCTGAAACAAACCTAGCCTTAAGTTTTTCTTTTTATACTTAAGAGTTGCTGTATTTTTTTTCTTCTATCTGGGCATCCAAGGTAGGATACCTCTGCTTTGCATTTGATAAAAAAATGCAAAACTTGATACGAGTTTTCATTTCTATTGAGACAGTAAGTTTACCTGGGAAAAATGTGCAAATGCTGAAAACTTACCATACAGACTTGAATTAGAGAGTGACAATATTTTAAGACTTTAAAAGAAATCTATAATTGTTTGCCTTTTTTTTTTTTTTTCCCAAGTATCTATACTTTTCCAGTCTTGCTAGGTCTTAGTCATGACAGTTCTTAGCCAAGCATTTGGGATTCTTTTGTTTTCTTCAATGCTTCTTAGCAGTTGTATGTATCCTTGCTGTGAATAGATAAAATTCTCTTTAGTTGGGAATTAGAGAAATCTCATCCATTGAGATTCCAAAAGGTAGCATGAGACAAAAACATGTCAAGCAAGGCTCTCCTTAAGTGAACCTGTACAGCTGAGGCAGAAGACTATAGTGAATTTTAAAGTAGAAGTTTAAATTTAAATGAAGCTTAAATTGATAAGCAACCTATTTTTGTTACTGTATAACCAACTTTAATTTTGTTTTACATTTGTATTTAATGAAGTGAGTACTGTCGAAGTTGGAAGGTAACTGCCCGTCTCCTCTGAAGATTCCTGGCAGTGGACTGGCAGGCAAGAGTTTGTTTTTTAACTGAGGTCCTTTTTTATATCACTTTTGTCAAGCTCCATCTGACAAATTGCAAAGCAACGCACTAAACCAGCATTCTTCTTCATAAGTTAAATAAAACAGCCTTAAATATCCTGGACCCACAAAGTGGAAAATAAGTTAATCAAAGCAATTTTTATACTTGACATCATAATATTTTTTTTAAACACTGGAAGTGTTATCTGAGGAGTATAATCAGTTCAACTCAGGAACATGCCTTAAGATTTCAAAACTAGATCTCATCTTCCATAACACTTTTTAATTAGGAGACCAGAAAATGAAAACAAGTATTTTTGCTTTTTTGACTCCCAATTGGTTTCTCAACTCTGAATGACCTATCTGTTCAACTCCGTTAGCTGAATGAGCAGAAATGAAGAAATTATTCCACCTGCACCTGAAAAACAAGTTAGTTATCCAAAGCTGGTTTCACAGTTCAGCAGACTGATTTTTTTTTTAAGTACTTAAATGGTGGCAGCAAAAAGAAATGCCCTGTTTGTTTTGCGCGCAGGAACTCCAGTCATTACTAAAGGTTACTGTTATTTCTCATTTTACGATACATTTTACAAGGTATTGAAGTTAAAACTTCAGAATTTCAAAAATACATTTTTGGATGAATCTTTATTCACCTTGTAATAACCAAATCTAAGACTATAGACAGCGCTTCCAACTTGAGGGATTGGCAAAATGATCCAAATAAGCAAAAATCCTGGGTTGGGTTGGGTTTTAGCTTTGGTTTGTCACATGACTGAACACACACCTATGTGGGTCAGGAGAGGAACAATAATGGTGCAAAAGCAGGGAAAAATGGGGAAGAGTGGAAGTGCTGCTTCTGGGGGTGGTTTTGGCAATGCTGACTTGTTTGAAGCATGAGCTTTGTTTGTCTTTTGAAAGCACCTCACTGAACCTGTTTTCCTCTGGGTCTTTTCTTGTAACTACATAGAGGTGTCTCTTCTAGATTTCCTGGTATTAACTGTGCATTTTCAGTCAAAACTTGTATAAAGTCATAAATGCTTCAGTAAATAGTTGGGGGAGAAATATCAAATGCAAGAATAAAAAGCCTGAGCTTACAAGCTTGAGGTAGATACTTTTTTTAATCCATCTTAGGTTTTGTATCTTTCCTGATGGCTGAAAAACGACAAGCATGTTCCTTTGCTTGCTGCACATGCGCTTCCTTCTGACTCTTTGTGACTTGGAGGGCCATCACTGTACCCCTTTCAGCCACTCCACCATTCTGCCACTGTAGAAATTAGTTAACAGTAGAAATTAATGGCTGTTTTGCTTGCAGAAAGTCCAGTCATTAGTGAAGGTTACTGTTAATTATCATTTTATGGTGCATTTTGTAAGGTATGGCAGCTTTTAGTCTGAGTCTGCTTGAGAAAAAATGGCTTTTACTGAGTTTAGGTTTATATTCAAATTAAAGCTAAGGGCATTGTTTCCTTTTTAACATTGTTTTCCAAAAAATATTTCTGAGTAAGACTGAAAATGGAAAAAGGAGTCTGTGTGTGCAGAGGAATGTGGAGGGCAGAAGGGTGCACATTCCAGATCGCCTGTGCTGGTGCCGTGATGCAAAGCAGCTGGAGCCAAGTTAACTAGCCCTTGCACTGCTCAGGCAGCCTGCTTGTGCCTCTGCTCCCAAAAATATCACTTGGTTTAGTACTATGTGGCTTCAGATCTTCAGAAACTTCATTTTTAATTTTTTTTTTAAATTTTGTGTTGGAGAATTTCCTTGATTAAGATTAGCTTTAGTGGTCGAAAGCACGTGTTGGTAGCTCACAGCTTTATTTTATTATTTTTATTTTATATGTGCATGTGTATGTAAAATATGTATATCTGTATATGAAATTCGTGCTTAAAGGATAAATTAAAACTGCTAAGTGTTTTTAATTTGGATTTTCAAGTACGGAAATAATAAAAAAGATAGCTTTCCTTTCTCATACTGTTCATCAGCAATACATAACCTGAGTCAAATGTCAGTGATGAGAGAGCGTGTCTGTGGGCTGGTTCTGCTCTCTGAGTCTGAAATGTGATTCTGGAGCCCAGGAAAGGAAATGAGTGGCAGCTGATCAAATACTGGCATCAACCACCTAATCACGGGGAAAATGCTTTTGACTGGGTTTGAAACAGCATTACCGTGGATAGTGTAGTACAAACCACTACCAAAACTTTCTTATCTTTAGCGTTTGTTTTAGTCTTTACAGTAAAAGTGATGTTTTCTTGAAGTTTGGTAATTTCTGTTTGATCTCCCTTCAGATGCACCATAACACCAGTGCATGTTCAGATTAATGGCACTAAAATCACTGGAGTTGCTTTTTATTTATGGGCTATGACAAATATAAATAGAAAGCGGATTTATGTCCTCTTGCCTGTTGAACATGTCCTGTTGTCCCTCTAAGCTTGTGAAATCCTCCGGTAACAAAAGTCTGACCTGTAAACTGAGCAAAAAGGTAATATTATGTTGCTTTTAACGAATTATATTTTATTTTGCATCAAGGAATAAAAAAAGATGTTTAGATTGAGTTGTTTAATCATTTCAACTTCCAATTTCACCAGAGTAGGAGGGTGATGGGACTTGTGAGTTGATGAGCTGCTGGTGGCTCCATTGTTCCCCCCCTTTACACCCCTTTTCTGGGTGGATGCGAAGGCTTTCGGGGGTTATAAAATACCAGGCAGTAATTTTAATAGTTGGCCTGCAGCAAAACAAACATTGCAGCTGTTATATCTGGCAGTTAATACCCAATAAGTAATGATAATAAATACATGAAATTTTGTATATACCATTACTGCCAAAATAAATGGGGATTCTGTGTGGAAAAAGGCTATCCAGAGCAGAAGGAAAACCCAGCTCACTGTAAACACACCAGGATACTGTTCTTTCCTAGATACCAAACGACTGGCACATAAAGGCATGGCATCAGTATCAAGGAGCTGTAGAGTGTGTGTGTGTGTGTACATATATATATATATATGTATATATATGGCTGAATGTGTATTCTTAAATATTTCTGTCAGAAGGGAAGAGTAACGTGTTTAGAAACTATATTTGAGAGGAGCAAAGAGTCCTGCCTCGATGACCACGGACAGGAAAGTGCTAAAACCTCCCACTTTTGCAATCCAAATGGCTGTTCTGAGGTTACCACCCAGCTAGGCCTGTTAGCCTGACCTCAGATGTTACACTACTTCAAAGTGAAAAATTGCACGGTAAATGGAAGAGGAACACAGTGCAACCAAGATGCATCGAGGGGTAAATGAAGGGGTTTCTCTAAACCAAGGAAATGCAATACTTACCCATTTGAACTTCTAGTACAATATTTTGCGTGGTGCTGCACAGAACACTATTACTTCTCCTGAAAGATAAAGGTTGAGAGCTAAAAAATGTTTTAGCTGAAGGCTGATGCATGCTGGCAGAGCAACTGCTGTACATTGTGCTCTCCAATTACTCTACAATGTCCACGTTACCACAAACAACTGCTGTGCCACTTTACAGAACAGTTAGATACTTGTAGTACAACCTTTGTGTACTTGCTTCTGGTGTCACTTGTCTTCAGTTAATTAACTTCATAAATTAGATTTATATAATGCAAATGGTACTGCATCTGTTTTCAGAAAATTTGCCTCACAGCTTCAAGCCTTTAACTAATTCGTAGTCAGAAATGGCCAGAAGAAATCATGTTTTAATGTCTTCTTTTCATCAGTCAACAATTTCCTAAATAATAACATATTTGTGAGGTTGGAATGTATGGCATGTGTGACAGCGTATTAAAATGTGTTACCAAAAAGATCTATTCACAATTTGGTCTTTCTTCTCCTTAATAAATAATAGTAATAAATCATAATAGCAGTAATAATAATGTGAAATATATTACCTTCATTATGCCAGTGTAAAAATAACCAAAACATTTGGCCTTTCTGCATTTGTTATTGTCTCTGAACAATAACGAAGCCCATCTGATGCCTTAAACTGTTGCTTTATGGCATTTATTCTGCAGCCATCCCAGTTTGTCATTCTAAGGTAGGATATTCTTAAAGCCTTCCTCTTTATTAAGCAGCTGAATTGCACGTGTTATATGTGAAATGGTTTCTTAGGTTTCTTTTCCCATTATACTTTGCCTTTCTTTCTTGAAGATAATTTTTGCATTGAATCTCATTTTGCAGTTAAGCATTCAGGTAAGGCTACAGCATCTCTGTATTTGCTCAACTGCTTACTGGAATCCTATGTTTAACTCCATGGACTCATTTTTCCTGATCAGAAAAGTTATGCTTGAAAAATATGATCTTAAAAGCTGTAATGATATTAGCATTATTTAATAGACTAAGTCTATTTTCTGATTGGTTGGTTGGTCGGTTTGGTTGTTTTCCAAATACAAGTACATGATTCATGGAATGTAAATGTAATTTTATTTCATTTTGTTCCTGTTTGTTGAACTCTTCTTCCAGAATCCACAATAGATTATTTAGGAAATCAGCAGAACATTTATCTGTGAGTTATTACTTTGTACTTAGAATTCAACTTACTTTTGTTAAACCTTTCCCTGTGTGATAAATAAATACATGGTGCCTCCTAGCATCCCCCTCTTTTTATATATTCTCTTGTGAAGTTTTCAGGACAAAACAAAGTGAACTGAAGTTTATCTGTTGCCAGATAAGCATTTTGTTTCTTAATTAGAAAAATATAGACCAGATTGCTATCAGACCTTGTGACAAGTATGTATATTTTAAATCAGTATTTCAAACAATAACTGAAGGTACCTATTGCTTTGAAAGGTTGTGTTAGAATCATTAAGGTTGGATAAGACCTTTAAGATCATCAAGTCCAAGTGCATCAGCTTCCCAGCACACAAATTGAAGTTTAGAAAAGATTTTGTAGCTAGCTCCCTAGCTTGCATATTGTTGTGTGAGCCTGTATGCCTTGTCTTGTTTTCTTCTTAATCGTTACATTAGCAAATAAAGATGAGCTCATCTGTATTTCATGCATCACAACTGATCCAGATCTGAAGGACTCTCATTGGTTTTCAGTTTCCTTTTGGACTGAGACTGCGCTTTATATTTGTATGCCATTTGCTACTCCAACTGTTTTGCATGTCAAAAATCTCCACTACAAATAAGTCACCTTTCTATTACTGCATTTTCCATTTCATTAATGTGCACTAGTATCTTATACACTACTGCATTTGTCTTGACTTTTTAGGAGAATAGGGGATTATCATGACAGGCATTATATCTGAGCTGCTTTATATATAATTGGTCTTTGATTATTTGTCACATTATGAAGTGTTAATTTTTGCATTCATTGAAAGGTGTAAGCAGGTTCACAGGAAGCTTAACCAAATCAGTAGAAATGTGGTTTTACACTTGTCTGACAATATACAGCAGGTGTTCTGGATGCTTTAGACGTGCAAATGTCCAGGAGACTTGAAAGACTTAAAGACTTCCATCAAAATATTAAAAGGGAATGTAATTTTTGTTGCTTTTGTTACAGGTTCTTTAAACGCTGTCACTCCAGACTCTCAGAACAGGAGTGATAACTAAGCTATAAAATCATTCATTTGGATTTTGGGCCTGATATTCCATATTTAAAGATAAACACCAAGAAATGAATGCTTTTCAAAACCTTTTTTTTTTCATCTGTTTTGGGACTGTATTTGGTATGTCACAATATCCTGCTTGCAGCTTTCTCAACTATGTCACAATATCCTGTTTTCCACGTGGATGCATGTAGTATAGACTTTCCCTCCCCAAAGATATCCTTGTACTGCTGAAAACAGCAACTAAAACGTCTCATGAAAACATCTGGGGTTTGCTGTGAAATTTTTTGTTTTGTTTTTAATTTGAAGTCAGACCATAAGACTTCAGAAATGTCTTGCTACTTCTTTGATAAAAAGTAAATAGGATGTAATTGATGTGTTCATTTATCAGAATTTCTAAATCCATGAGGCATATTTAATGTTTTTGCAAAGTGTTTCTGATATTCTGTGTTCAGAACTCTAGGAAAAGTATGTCTTTCTGCATTAAGGCAATTTGAAAAATATTTGATTCAATATGGCATTCTTTTCTAGCATTAGAATATTGAATTTATTTGAAAGCCAACAGTCTAATGACAGTTATGACCTGAACTGTAAAGACATGAAGCTGCTCTAGTAATTACTGGTAGGTGTTTCGAGACATGTAATGCTTCAATACCTATTACTGTCGCAACTAGGTGGGCTTTTATGTTGGTTTGGGTTTTTTCTTAAGTTAAAATGATCCTGAAGACTCGGAGAAAATTAAATACTTTACCCTGTATTTTTCATAGTCATTTAATTGCTTTAATTTCAGGACTTGTTTCTGAATAGGTAACCAAAAATTACTTACATAGGAGAAGTCTTCTATGCCGTTAAAACTCCTAGCACAATGTGTAGTTAATAAAAAAGTCTGGGTAGATATTTTTTACCTTGTGCTTTTATGGAAAAGGGGAAAAAAAGAGATTAATTTTTGTGTGATTGAAATGATGAAAACCTCATTTAAAACTAATTAAGGAGTATTTTGCTGAACTGATTTATTTCTCTACAGCAGAACTTAGCTTAACCTTTTATTTCTCTTGCAAGAATGGCTTTGAGTGTAATTTAAACTGTCAAATGACATTTATCAAATGATGGTTTTGCCCTGTAACAGGCAAATGTCTTCCACAAAATTGATTAGCTGCTGACCTCATCCACCCTTTTAAGACCCTTCAAGGTAGATTTCAAAGAGTTGTAAAGTAATCACTTCACTTTCAGTTTATACTTCAACTCAAGGCGTTTACTGTCCCGGTAGCGATGCTGCTCTGTGTTCCACATCTGGGAAGGAGAGGATGTAAACGCCTGCCTAGAGCTCTGCCTGTCACTGCCCGGCCCACTGTGCTTTAACCTAAACCCTCACTCCTTGTGAATTAGGAACAGCTTTGGAAATGGCTTTTTACAAAATAATAGAAAGAATAAGATTAAGAAACTTTATCTCCTAAATGATTGTCCTCTAATCATGAGGAAAATGTTCTGTTTGGTAAGATCTGCAGGGTTTTCGGTTACCAAGAAGGTGCCCGGAAGAATGAAGAATAATAGTCTCCTAAGTGTGAAATTTTATACCCCAAACAGTTTTTTTGCGTTCTCGTTTCCCAGCTTTGTTTTGTAAGAGCAATCCATTAGAAGCCAATATGCCCTCTTTTGTAAGCATTAACCTACCAGTAAATGAATTAACTCTGCATTTGACCAAGTCTGTGGCCCTGTCAAAATGGTGGCTCCGTGTCTGAATGAAAAGTGCTGTCTGATATTTTTTCTTCTCAGAGATCTGTGCAAGTTTCCTTGCCAAAGAAGAAACTGAGGTGCAGAAAATAAACCATGAACATAAAAATGTCAGAACTGCTGGTGGTGTTAAAAGTTCAGCTCTATTTTTAGACCTCAATAATTTCTTTCTTCCAAAGCCTCTTCCACTCCTACTTCTTCCAAAAATCTGTTTTTAAAAATACAAAAATTTTTGAAAAATGCTTTCGACTTTCAGAGTAACAAATCAGTTGTAGCTTGTTTGTCTCAGCAGATCAGTCTGCTGTGAATTGGCTTTCAGTTCAGAGATAAAGAGTAGTAACACTTCCACAAATTCAGCCACATCCAGCATCGGCAGGAACCGGGATTTTCCTCTGTGTGGAACTGCCAGGAGCCATAACTGTGATTGAGATGTTTTATCAAGCTGTTCAGTGTGAAGATACCTCATCACTCCATAGGTTCAGCCAGCAAGTCTGGCTGGCTGTTAGGTTAAATTAAAAGGAACTGGTATCCATGCTCTATATTAAAGCTGAGATTAAGTACAGGAAACCACCTGCAGAATGAAGGCTTTAAATAGGAAGAGACTTTCAGAAGGAGCCACTAGGCATTGCTAAGTAGTTTGCATGCTATTTGTGATGTGCTTGGTGTGAAATTTTGGACATTGATATACATGCCTTCTTTGTTTTTATTTTTTTACATGCTTTGTTGATTTGTGGGTTTTTAAATGAATAATACCAGCTGTACTGTGTTACACAGGTTTTTTGCTGCAGCATCGTAGTTATAAGCATCAGCTTGTATCTCTTGGAGAACAGGATCATTGTTCTGGCTCCTCTAGCTAAACATGCAATATATGCTGTAAATTGCCTTTATTATTTGCTGCTTAAATATCTCATTGTCTGCTTTGCATACAAGCAATTTATTGCTGCTTATGTTCTGACAGAATGAAAACTAATGTTTAATTATGCATTGCCCTAGTAATGTGGTGTTTAGAGTGAATGTATCTGAATTAAATAAGGGCCATTAATAATGCCTAACAATTTATGATATATTCTTTGCTTGATTTCAAATCATATAAATTAGAGAAGCTTATTTGAAAAGTCACCAATATAAGATGGCTTTGTGGGAACACCTCTCTGTGTGCTAATTTCAGAATCATTACCAGCTGAGTCTTACTATTTATTCAATGTCCACTAGGCTTTTATTGTTCCCTTATTTGCAGTTTAATTACAACCTCTGTTTTCCTGACAGTGGGAATTCAATCCTAAACCTGCAGGAGCAAAATGTGTTGCACTCAGTCGTTTTTTGCCCGAAAGCCTCCTTTTGCTTTGACCCCCTCCCACCTGCCCTGAGCGAGCCACAGCTCTGAGCAGATCCCTACAGCTACAGTTTTTTGTACTGTGTGTTTAAAGGGGCGATGCCAGTCTAAGGCTTCTAAAATTAGTCTTCCTCAAAGCTTGTAACCTGTGGGGAATATCTCCATCTCGCACAACCACATCGTTTTATAGCAATATCACAGAAGATATTTGAATAGATTTCTTAGAGGAAAGTTTCTGGGTCACTTACTAATATCTTGTGTGCATGAGTTTACAAATTTTATTAATAGACATGAGCTATTTATACATAATATGTGTGGTTACAGTGCAACTCAAATCTTAGTAATTCGTATTTAAAATAATCCATTCTCTAAGGCTAATAAATGGGATTTAAATTCCTCAAAGATACAGTAAGCGTTGTCTGTTTAAAATAACTGCAGCAAAATTTTGCATTGACAGCAACAATCAGGGCAGTTAAAGGATGTAGGTTGCAGGACTAAAATAACCTTACTTTCTCAGTATGATGCACATGCATTTATTGTAAAGATGCTATAAATGGGGATTGTCTTAGAAGTAATTGTAATTAAATGATCCTGAGTCCTCAGCAACAAGTCAGTCCTCTGTCCAGTGAGCTCTTTCTGCTTCATTTATGTGTTGTGATTATCTCTTGTGGGAAATTATTTCTTGCTTACAATTTTGTTACATTCAGGAGCACTCCTTAGAGGAAAAAGAGTATTTCTTATTTCTTATGTAATAATTACAGCTACTGTAGCACAGTTTCTGTTGTAATTGGGAATACTGAACTTTAATACTTACAGTCACATTTCATTTGCTCTTGCTAATGGAACTACCTTTATTTAAAGGGTAATGTGAAGAGTTGCACATGATACTTAGCAAAGATATCACATGCATCTTACTTAAACTTTTCTGTCATGCTTGACTTTCCAACAGAGAAAAAAGAAGCAAAATTTTCATCTGAGATGAGTTGGAAGGCTCAAAACGTCTTCTTTGTGTTTCATATTTAGTGTCTTTCAGATGTGACTGTTGCATTACACAGCGATGGCAAAGTGGAGAATTGATCCCTCTGACCTTTCCCTTTTAGTGTTTCAAGAGCTGTTTGTGGGGGAGTTTTGGATATTGTTTCTTCTCCCTCCTCCCCACAATGTGGTTCCAGTTTCCACCAAGATCTAATGACACAGGTATTCCTTTCTGTCATGTGTGCACTTTCCAATCTGGCCTCATCAAATCTATCCAAAAAATGTTCTGTTGCACAAAGAACCAGACGTTATACTTGAAAGGTTTAAATTAATTAATGGCCTGCACTGCTGGGACATGCCATTACTCAGCTGGTGTGCTATACCAAAGGTAATTTCAACTGTGCGTTCATCACTTGCTTTTTTATTTTCATCTTCTGCTAGAAAGGAAATCCCTAAAATATTAGAGACATTACTTCTACGTACCTCAGAGTTGAATGAATCTCAAAAAAACCCTCAATATGCTGCCTCCCCAACAACAAACAAACAAACAAAACCAAACAAAAACTAACTCCCTAAAAAAACCCCAAACAAACCAAAACTCTTCTGTTAGTCCACATTTTTTTGCCTGATTTGGAGGTGGGGGAGTCCATTCACATCTTGTAAGGAACTTCCTGGGAAAAGTATCTTGGAAAAATTTTTTAGAATAAGAGAAGCTTTAAAGTATGCAAACATAAGCACATATGGATATGTTATTCCTCTATGTGCATAACATTTGTAAGGTGTACAGGTACAATTAAAACTGTGCCATTATAGCACAAATTTAAATATTTGCCACATGAAAGCAAACCTATGGGTGTATTCAGAGAAATTTTAGATCAGAAAATTAAGAATGTGAATGGGTGTGAAAATTTGATGAATGAAATTTTGATTACCTAAAACCCACATTTTCAAGCAATTTGCAAATTGCAGATGGGTCATTTGAAGTATGAATTCAGCATTATTGACAGTATTCAACAAAAGATGTTATTGGGATCAGTTTTGGCTATAATGTACATGCATGTAGGTCTCTTTTACTCCTCTTTCAAGCGTGAAATTTGTTGTGCAATCTGGCAGTCTTAAGAGGTCAGGTAATTCTGTATAAGCATATCTAAAGTTTTGTATGTCTGTGTAATATATCTACTTGTAGTTCTCCTTGTACAAGAGCTGGACTTGTTCTGCAGACTCATGAACTTGCCCTGTGGTTTCACGGTGAGATTGATGTACAGCAATGTCTCCGTTTAAGGCTCAGGGCAAGCCCAGGGAGCAGAATTTTCTCTCCATTGTCCCCTACCCTCCCAGGGGAGGATTAAAAAAAGGGAATAGAGAAAAAAAATGCTTCACACAAGGTTGGAAGTTAAGACTGTAACAAGTTTAATGAAAAACAACAGGGGAAATGAAAAGGGAATTAATAAGGGATAAGGGATATTTTACTGTATACAAAACCCGATCCCAGTAGTCCCGAGTGGAAGTGTCCAAGCAGTGCCTCGTGGCTGCTGTGACCGCCGTGTCTCGTCACCAGGAACTGTAGTGGTGCTGGGGAGCAGATGGTGGTGGATGCTGCCGAGCATGTGGAGGTAGGCCCAGCCATCCCAAGATGCGACAGGAAGCAGCCCAGAAAACCAGGAAAAGCCCACAAAAACCTCGGGCCTCCTTGGTTTTTTATAGACTGTGCTCAGAAATCGGAGGGAACAGTACTGATCTCTGACCCCCCAGGGTCCTACAGACACCACCTGTCCTTCCCTTTCAGGCTGTTAACCCTTAAACCATAACAATATCAACTGTAGTAAAGAACATGTATGTTAGATGTAGTGATTTTCAGTCAACATTTTGTTATTTTATGTTGTACTTAATAAGTTGTCACCATGTTTTATTAGGTTTATACAGCTATGTTTTCCAAAATTTACTGGAGTTTCTTCTTTCTCCCCCTTTGGAAGGAGGAGAGTGTCCTCCCTACAACTCCAAGGAGCATAGCACATTCAGCCCATCCCAAACATATTTCTATTTCCTTTCTTCATTCATGTCTCTAGCTAGAGCTTTTCAGGGCTTTCTGAAGTAGCATTTGGTAAAGTAATCCAACAGATTTTATCAGTTTCTGTGTGGGCTGCAGGGACTGTATAGTAAAAACAAGACATGGCAAGAAATATTACTGGGACTTGAAAGTACTGAAGGGTGATGAAGCCATCTGACCTGTCTGCTTCTGCTGGCTGCTTTCCTTTGTTGAAGAGCTAAAAGGCTCCTCACTGTTTTCTTACTTTGTTTAACTTCAGTTCTGCAAAAGGTCATACTTTCAGTGAGCGCATTTTTTTCCCTGCAATATTTATAACCTATAAATAGGCCACCTTCAATGAGCATTTTTCCAAAAGGCCTTCTCAAGCAGGATAGCATTCACAAGCAACTTACAGCGTTGGATAAGCAGAGCAGAGAGCAGAGGAGCAACCCTGTGTTGCTGTATCCACCCCAGAGTGCATTTGTATTCATATAGAGTAGGTTTTTCCCCTAAATCCTGTAGAAAACTGCAGAAGCAAAATGTGCTCTGCATGAGCAAAAATGTTTGGGTAAATCGAGATGCGTGTACATGCGAGTGCGGAACACTGTAAAAACATAGGTAAAATGTGTGTCATGGGTATTTGGTATTATCCTGAGTGCCATCACACAGCACATGCAGGACAAGCAAGCTATCAGGCCCGGTCAGCATGGGTTCAGGAAGG
>NW_010209040.1:0-1111 GCF_000695765.1 Mesitornis unicolor
GTTATTTGCGCAGTATAGCGTCTAAGAGCCACGTATTATGTGGCAACTTTGTGACGCATTTACCTTGCGGTCTTATGGGAGCCGTGACAGCCGCCTTTGGAACGGGATGAGCGTCAGAGATCAGCTGTGACGGTAGGGAACGGTGAGGAAGGACACGGGGCCGGAGCCTTTTCACAGCCGCAATGGTAATTTGCATCTCTCGACAGTATTTTAGGTTCTGAAAGCGATGACGGCCGCGGCGTCCGGCCGCAAGTAGCAGGCGAGCGGAAAGCCACGGCGCATTTGCAGCGGCGCTTGTTGTGGAAGCAGTCGGTGTCGGCTGACGCGGTGCCGATCGTCTCTTTGGTTTTGTTGTTCTCTTTCAGATGTTGGAGAAGAACTCAGCGACCACAGGAAGGTCCCAGCTAGCCCGTGCGGTTGCCGTCGAGGACTCATTCAGGATTTTGGCCATTCTAAATGTAAGTGGAGGGAGCTGGGCTGGGAGGAGGGACAAGGTTGGGCATTGCAGGGAGGGGTTGTAAAGGTGGCGTAGGGCAGAGGGCTGTCTGGGAGTAGTTCCCTCTGGGCAGGCACAAAGAGGGGGTTGCTTTTTGGCACCAGAGTAGAGGGAGCCAGGCAGGGTGTCTCTGACCAGCATCTGTGTTGTCTTATAGTTTGTGTTCTGAGTGTGAGCAGCTCCTTAGGTCTCGATGTCCTTGCAGCAGCTCCGGAGAACCTCATCTTCCTCCCGCAGCATCCCGAGGATCTCGAACGCCCCTACTTGTCGGCACATCGCCCATCGGATGCCGCTTTTTTCGCATAAGAAGATCAAAGCGCGTATTGTCTTGCGTCTCGGTAGTATCCGGTCTGTTTTTGTGTTCTTCTTCCAGGTGGCACCAGCGAGTCTGCTGAGTGACCATCCATTTTTATGGTCATCCATTTATCCCTTTGCTGCATTCTTACGTTCTCAGGTCTCAAAGCTGGGTCTCTTACGCATGAGCCATCTCGGGCTTGATGGGAGATTCTTGTTATGGGCCATGAAGCCTTCTGCAGCATCTCGGTACCGTCTCTCGCACTGAATAGCATCATTGTGCCCTGCTGTGCGTTATTGTATTGTAGTGTAATGTGTTGT
>NW_010209041.1:0-53961 GCF_000695765.1 Mesitornis unicolor
CGTCCACCAAGCAGGTCACCTCGTCATAAATTCAAAGTACTCCAGTTGCTCTCCAGAAGGGTTTGGGTCAGCTATAGGTCTTCTCTGTTTGCCATTTCTTCCAGTCTCATGTGGATGTCTTGAGTACCCTACTGCATTAAACATCTGCATCAAGGCCACTGGATTCCATCTCATGGTTTATAGTAATGTTTTACTTTCTTTTTCTAAGTACTTCTCATTTTGAAACATTTTGTGAACATTTGATTTTAAGAGATCATTGAGAAATCTTGCTGGGTATTTATTGTTCAAGGAAATTATAAACTGTATTTTCTTCTCAGAGACATAGCTGTTGGTCTCAAACAACTTCTTCATTTGAGCGGTTGATTCAAGTGTAAAAAACTAACTTCATCACAAGGATTGTGATTCCACCAGGAAAGTTAGTGACACCATGAACATATGTTACACCACTTGAACACTTTCTAGCCCTGCTGCTATAATACCCATGCTTTTAAAATAGCTTTTAAAATAGATTTTTAAAAAACAGATTTTTGTGAAGATGGGAACTACATTCCCTTTACTTCCAGCTTTGAAAATGAAGCACGTTAGAGAACAAGGGTGCAGAGCCAAAGCTGCTGTTACAGAGCCATTAATGCAAAAAGACTTTTTTTTTGTGGTTGTTGTTAAATATGGCATAGAAAACCCTAAGGCTCCATGTACTCTATCCCTGCATACATACTCCTGTGCCATCTGTAACACCCACACACATCCTATACTATCTCTCTGGTATCCTACACCGTACATCTACTGGAGAAATCATACCTAACAAGTCAGACATTCACCGTTAAGGAGACTGGTCTGCTCCAGTAACAGTGCTGTGAGTCATGACTTTCTCAGGGCTTCAATCATTTGAACAGCTGCAGCAACCAGAGACCAATACCACTCTTTGGGAATAGGTAGATTCCTGGGAATAGGTAGATTCCTGCTCTTTCACAGTGCAGCTTTCTCTTTTTCACTGTGGACATCGTTTTGAGGGGTGTGCGAGAAAGGACAAATTGGCTCAGTGCACCCAGAATGTACTTCATACTTTTGGCTCCCTAAAGAATCAGTATCCAGTGAGAGTAGGAAGCTCTAACTTTTACCCTTCATCATTTGCTATACCACCTGACTAAAGCCATTCCCAAAACTAGCACATCTGAACAGCCAGGTTATGAAAGAAAGGAATTAACAACCCTAGTGGTGTTTTAAAACTATGCAGGAGGCCAATCTAAGTCTTGCCAAATAAGCACAGTATCTCTGGTCCTGACAGTCCATTGTACATTTTACAGTGGAATTATTGGCCAGTCACAGTAGTAAGAATGGGAGAAGCTGGAACATTGAAAATGTAGATCTAATTGTCCTCCAGTCTAATGAAACAAAATGTTTTGGCAATCTGTTCTTAAAAATTAGCCAAGAGGTCCCCTGGTAGCTTAGATTTGCCTCGGCCCCTTTTGTCACTTATACAATATCTCAGTAGCTCCAGGGTGTCAGCAGGCAGGATGCTTTTGGAAGATACTGGTTGAAACTTACCAGGGAGCCCCAGGACATGCTGTCTAGAAGTTCAAGTGGATTAGATATATGATACTAAGGTGTCTGACAACAAGTTTTCAGTTACAATGGTGCATTTTCTCCTTAAGATCAGCCATTGCCTAATGCGTACATGCAAATTCAAAAAATGTGCATAGACTTATATGTATTTTGCACATATACATAGATTTTAAACAGATACACATGAAAGATTGGTTTCTGTTTTACAAACTATAAAACAACACATGCATTGGCAAGACTAGATTAAGACCCTGGATAGCACACTAGATTTATAAAGTCTTTTAGGCAAAGAGCATGCTGAACAATTCCAGAGCAAATCCCCCTCCAAGCCAAACTGATACTGATGTAATGTCAGCAGAGTCATTTGTATGGTGCAAGAGCAAGAGGGAAGCATGCCTTTCTGGATTTCTTTGCCTGAGTAAAAAGTAGTAAGTATAGCACATCTCAGGTAATTCTGGTGATTTTCTCTGCAGAGGCAGCAGAGAAAGGGCACATTGCATTCAAAACTGGTAGCTACCACACCCTTTACCAAGATGCTTTTTGAGACATCTTACATGCTTATTCGCACAGAGTTTTCTCTGCATTCTTACACCCCATGCAACAGATCTCAATGCCCCTGATACTGTTTTTTATGGAATTTTATACACTGTAATCACACTTGTAGCGGCTAAGATACGATAACATGTTCAGACTTTTAATGAAAATAGTTTCAATGTTCATTCAGGGTTTCTCAGCAATGCAAATAAAACCAAGTGACACCCTCTTCTATCAGCAAAATAACTTACTGGTAAAATTTAGCTGTGTGGCAGTCATAGAGCAGCTAGTTATAGATCAAGTCTCAGAAACATCACCCATCATTCAGCAAACTTCACCTTCTGCTTCACTTGCATCAGGCAATGATGCCTATTTTCCACCAGGTAAATGCAGCATGATCAGATGAGTAGAGAGGAAAGAAAGGAGGCATTGACTCCTTCCTTCTCATTTTGCCCCTCGAAGATAGAGCCACTTGCTATCTACATGGGTAAAAGCATGCAGAACAAAGGTAAAATTTCAAGTGCTGGTGCCACTGTCTCCAAATAATAGCAGAGACCTTGTCCAGGCTCCACAGCTGGGCTTGGCCTGGAAGAGCTGTGCCAAAGAAGCTGCTCAGGTGGTATCAAGCAGTCATAGGCTGCTATCACTAGTGTGAAGCTTCCAGACATCCTCTTTAGCAGATGATGAATTTGCAAACCCTCCATTAACATGCTGCTCCAGGCAATCATTTGTTTTGCTTGTGCCTAGTGTTGGTCCTTCATAACCTTATGGATGGGATTCGTCCCTTTGTATATTTTACCCAAAATCTATTTTATGTAATTGCAAGTGGAAGGAGACAACTCTCTCCTGAGAGCAGCAGATGACACCCACCATCATCCGTTACTCTAAGCTAGCCTACGAGAGGGACAGCATCTTTTCTTGGACACTTCACTATTCACAGTCAAAAAAAATCTCAAATTAATAGGAAAGTAGAAAAAATATTAACATTTGCATTGTCTAATACTTATTACAAAGCAGAGAGCAAAGATTTTTTTTTCAAATTGTGATAAAATGATACGGAGCTCAGTAGCCATATAATAATACTGTAAATATAGGATAATCGACAATCTGAGTAGAATGTAACCCCAGGATAATTATGCACTTCTCTATATCTTTAAAACAAAGCCTTATCCTCACATCTAGAAAGTGGAAGTTACATGGTAATTATACTTTGAATTACTTCGTAACTGGTGGTATAATTATCAAGTAATCTGCATGAAAATAATTAGGTATTTACATAGTCTTTCCAACGTAATTACAGAGTAGTTGACTGATTATGCAGCGTGTGCCTTGTAAGAGAAAGTGATACCAAAAAGACCAAAAAATCCTATAAAATACTTGCAATTTCAAGTAAAATGAATTAAATCTGAAAGATAATTTCTCTGTACTTTGCATGAATATGTGTGTGTGTGTGTGTGTGTGTGTGTGTCTGTACACATAAGTACCTCTGCATGTGCATGAGAAGGCAGAAAACAATGGAGATTCAAAAAGAGATAGAAGAGTGTAAAAATCACGGCAGCAGTCAGTCAGTTTCCCGGGTTGAAGAAACTTGTAGAGTCAATCATTTTCCAAGTCATAAACCTCTCTCAAAAGACAGTAAGACTTTTTTCCATAATTCACAACCACACTCGCCTCTTCATTTCACAAGCCCATCTGCATTCAGACATGCTTAATAAGTTGGTAGAGACACTATGAGGATACAGTGATTGTTTAAAAACAATTACTCTGGCTGACTTTTACTCTGATTAAGTGTCACCTGAGAAAATTAATTCATGGTATACTTTTTGTTTTAATTTTAAAGACATAATGATTTATCTCTTTTATTTTTTTAAGAAATAATATGCTAATAGCAGTAGTTCACTTTTGTTGTAAGCAAGTCAGCCCAATAATTGATTTTCATCCCTGTTATACATCTGCACTTTCTGCTCTAGCTGCACAGTTTCAATCATATTCAATTATAAGACATGGATCCTGCAACAATGGAGAATATTTCCTTAAGTAGAAAGTCATTATTTGGCAATAATTTGCATTAAAATAGCAATACAGAGTGAATAGAATGTAAGCGCTCAAAACATTTTATATATGGTCAGGAAATAAATTATAAATGGAGATGAGCAAGAACATTCTTTGAATACTACAGACAACAGACAAACACCACCAACAGAAAAATCTAAGAATATTATTTCGTATTTGTGTCTGTCTCATCAAAACAAGCAATAAATATTTTACACTTCTTCCATACTAGAATGTTTTCTTCTAGGTAGCTTTAGGCTCTGTTTTTGTAGGCCTACTCCATTTATGTCCATCAGCAACATGAAATCAATAGAGATTTTTCTCCTGTGACTTTTTATGGGCACTGACCCTTTATGATCATATGGGATGACCTTCTACATAAGAGAAAACAACTCATTCTTGTACCTAGTCCAAACTGATGTGTCAGAGAGCTGTCCTTTAGATGAGCAGCTGTTATTCCTCTTTATCTTTACTCAGGGAATTCCCCATTGTTCTAAAAATGAAATTACCTAAATGAAATATTAAATACAAAATTTAATAAGGATTTCTATCTCCTTTTTTAAGCCAGTGAATAATATAATCTGATGGGAACTATATAAATCAGTTTTTAAAATAAATGTATAAACCTCCCACTCATTTCATTAGTTTGAATGTCTGAATTATTCCCAGATGAAATATTCCAGAAGAAATACATGGTTAAAGATTCAGCAAATAGCAAATTCATGTTTGATGCACCTCAAGTGTCTGGAATGAACTTTTTCTGATGAAACAAGAATATGTTTCAAGCTGACTAAGTGTGAGAGTTCACGTTTTTCTTCAGTGTTCAGCTGAGAGAACAAAGGTTCAGATCTACTTGCTTATTAGTGTGCCCATTAAACTCATTAATTTAAGGGGAGAGTTGACCAAATAGCTTGAAAGTTCTGCCCATCAAAATGGGTGGCTTATCTTACCAATAGAAGTAAAATGCATGACTGGAAAATTAGCAGGCTTATATTTTCTGCATCAGTTGGACAGTAGAAGAAAGCAGGCTTAGCTACTTTAAGAAGCAAGTTTCATTAAAGATGTCTGAAATGAACATGATTACCTTGCTGTGTCATTAAGAAACTAAAGTTCACAGCAAATACCAATGTCTGCTAGGCTGTAGGTAAAAAAAAAAATAGGAACATAGTTCAGAAAGACAGAAAAAAAAAAGAGAAAAATACATAGGTCAAATTGAGCTGAAGCTTCTGTAGAGAGATTGAACTCAGTACCAAGTTTCAAGTGTCATAGGAGAGAGTTTCCTTTAAGTAACTGTCTGTGATTAGAGCTTGTCCAAAATAGAAGGAGGGTCTTTTGTTACATTCCATGGTGTCACCATGATGAATCTTAGAGAGAAAACTCATTAATGACAGCTATATAGCTTTATAAAAGTGTTATTCAGAAGCTGTGGAAACCTGGGAACAAACAAAACTTTGTCAAATAGATAAAAAAACGAACTGAGTATGTTAAGTTAGCTGGTGTCACCAAAGAGTTAATAATACTAGCAAGAGAAAAATTATTCCAATTCACAGCATGATCAGTATTTTAAGCCCCAGACAGCCTTGAAATATGTTCATACATGTTTAAGCCATCAAATTCCATTTCTGCTAGACAGGAGGTTTTAAGTGCTATTTCCACTTGATTCAGTTGATTTACATGATAAACAGTGCCTGAGCTAGGACCATCCACTGGCTCTCTCCAGCCTACACTTGGGGACCCCAGTCCCTCAATGCCTAATTATTTTTATTCCTTTGTATTTCATATTTTTAATTTACATTTCTCTGTTAATTTCTGAATTACTGTGGTTAGTTAATAGAAGCCAGAGCTATTAACGGGAAGCAGGTTACATAAGACAAGTTCTAGCATGCTGCATAGCAGGTTAAATTGGCCTGTTACTCTCCAGGACAAGCTTGAATAGAGACTCTGCAGGAGCACAATTGGAGTTAAGAGCTCTGAATGCTCTTCTGTGGCAAATGGCAGTAGTTTGACCCTGCAGGACTCGTTCCCCCTTGCAGCAAAGTGTGATAAAACAAATACCTCCTCGATTAGAGGAATTAGTGCTGTCTTGTCTCCCGTGTGTCTGTGTCTCAGTCCTACCAGCCAAGTACTGGGCGTCAGATGCAGACACACTGTGGATGGGGACCAAGACCTTAAGGGGTCCAGCAGACTGTTTCCCACCTGCCCTGTTCTGTTCACAAGCTCCCAAATTGTATGAGAGCAGTTGCTGCCCAGCTGCATAGCCTCCCTCCAATTCAGAAGGGAGCTGTGCTGTCCTTTAAGGAGCCACACTCACTACAACCAGATGATGGTAAGCAAAAGGGGCTGCTTCAGCTTGATGCACAGACAAGGCAGGCAACTGCAATCTTCCATGGCCTCTATTTCAAAGTGATGCTTTAAACACTAAGTTTTCATCACCAGAGAATCTCTAAGAAGCTGTGAACTCACCTGGAAGCCTTGTCTTTGGTTGGGTCACCTAGAATGTCTCCCTCCTCCATCAGTGACTATTTTCACAAAATCTTTCAAATGCATTATCTCAGAGATTACATCTTTCCACCCAATCAGACAGCAGGCTGGAGAATTTCCATAGGAAATCAGCCTAAAGAGCACTAGAGTTGAACAGGCTTTTATTGGATGTGTCTGAGTAAATATGGTTCAAGTGGCTTCTGGAATGTAAGATCCTCCTCTAGATCGTGGAATAGTAATTGACTGCTCATCAGCATTCATTAATGCTAGATCAGTTTTCATAACCGCATTCCTCATCAGTTTTCACACTGAGTCTATACGCAGTTATTTATGTGATGCTTATGTGTTAAGAAGCTCATCTAAAGGCAAATATTGAAGGCAGGTGAGTATTCTTATTCTTATCCTTTACGTGATTCATTTATACACCCTCACAATGTATGTTTTCAAATGCCAGCTAAGTCAAGTACAGGATAATACAAGCCATTTTCAGTCTTGCTGTAAAACAAGGATGACTCCACCAAAGATTCACCCACTTAAACCAAAAATTTCAGCAGTCTCTTTTCTTGGAATTACTGCATGCATTACCAATCTCAAACCCCAGAACTAAACTGAAGAACAAGTTTGGTTCAGACTTTTACCTTTCCCAAAGGCCAGTTATCACAGGCAAATGAGTACATTTGTCCTTTTTGGGACCTTTAGGGTCCTTTATCTTCCACCCACCCCATCCCGACCTGGCCACTCTGTTCGCCAATAGATATGTTTACTCACAGAAATACAGTAGCCCTGGATAGTAAGGGAAGAAACTCAGGGAGCTTATCACACTCAGAAGGCATCATCAATGTGGCATGTATGCTGTGCATCAAAATTAAAAAATTACTTGTATCTCCCTGCTAGGGTTCAACAAAGAACTGCTGACTTTCTCCAGATTCATTTAATCATCAGGAAATATCATGCACCCTAACTATCATAGTTTGATTGAAATTGTTCTCTGAAGTGCATTAAGGGAGATTAACAAGCATATCTAAGGCACCAGAACTGTGATGCTGAACAAAGGAAAAAATGTCTAATGAACAACTGGGAGTGAATAAAGAAAATTGGAGAAATGACTAATGTTCAGTATAGGACAGGGTGTGATACTTAAAATAAACAAAAGTGCCATAAAAGAATTCCTACCTGCATGCATTTCAAATAGCTGACTTTGCTGATACTAGCTGGTTTTTTAAGTGTTGGCTTCCTGAATTCACTGATAACACTGAGACAGTAATTTTGCACAGGATGGTAAGGTACAGTACAGACATTTCCAGCCGTATCCTTCAGATGACAAATTTATGGAGATACTGCATTTTATTGCAATTTTGCTTTTGTGATTTAGCCATACAATGTGCACTGCTGTCATTGTCCCTTAACAGGCTGGTGGCATTTCTTCAGAGACCTCACCCTGCTAGCAGGTGTTGATCCTGCTGGGAGATGCAAAGTGATGACTCACTGCAGCAGATGGAGCTCCTGAACTCTGTCCTGCTTGTACCAGAGGTGGGAGCGCCGTTCTGGTAGACAGGCTCCAGGCTTGGTTCTTCTCAGGGAGGTACATCCCAGGTCAGACTATAGAGAGTGGCTGACCTAGAATGTCTCTTATTTCAGTAATAATGCTTGAGAATAAAACATCTCATAAAAATTGAACATAAGCAAGCTGTCCTGAAGCAGGCTTAAAAACCTGATTGTTTGTATATTATATTCCAGATGTATTCATATATGCTTTAGCTCCCTCAGAAGTCATGAACGTCAGGATTAGGTGTAAAACCAGTATAGGTGCAAACCAGTATAAATTCACTAGCTTTGGTTTTACTTGCTGTTGTTTATCTTCCAACCCACTATAATATTAAGATCATGAATGGACTTTGACTACACCTTAATTAAAAAAAATTTGGCCCTTTCTTTAGATTTAACAAGCTCTTCTGACAACATCCCTGAACTGGTCATCCCAGTATGACCCATCTCTATCAACATTATTATATTTTATTGCAACCCTCAGACAGATCTGTGCATTCTCCAAAATTATCCACTCCCTCACTTTAATAAAATTATTCCATTAAACACATGCAAACTTGCAAAAGCTTAAAAGAAACAAAACTGGAGTAGAGGCAACACTAATTAAAAGGCATAAATCCCAAGACATAGTCAGAGGTTACACTAGTGTCTTTACCTAGTAGTTGTCTGATCTTAATATTATTACCTTTGCTTTTTCTTTTCTTTTTCTTCTGTGTCTTCACACAGTTTTGATTATTGAGCATCAAAAGTAGTTTTTAGGTTCCCAGCAGAGAGAAAAATCAATTCCGAATTTCTTTGCGAGGCACAAGCAATATGTTAGGAACTTCACAAATGCATCCTAAGCTACACAGAGGAGACCAAACTGCCAGATCTGATTGGGAAGTCTTTGAAGCATTTAATATTCTACATATATTCATCAATAAGTTTAGCCATACATCTTTTGTGGACTACACTGACTCATTAAGAGTCTCTCAAAAAGCCTAGGCACTGTCTAAACTTCATACTGGATTTTCTTAAACCCATAACAAACAGAGAACCCTTACTAAAAAGTGTAACACTGTTAATGGAAAATTCTGGGGAAAAAATATAACTCTCATTACTTTATCCTAAGCATTGAAGATATTTCAGAAATCTCTCCTTGTGTAGAACTGTCTGGAAAATAGACTGCTGGTTTGTTTGCTGCTGCTGCTGTTGAAGTGTTACATTTTCAGTAAAATTCCTGGCCAAAATTTAAGATTTTGAAAGCTTCAGTCACCTTAGACTGAAAGTCACTGCATGGATGTGCATCTTTAAACTGCAGGCTCTCATAACAGCTCTGCTTGTGCAAATACCCATAGACCCAAGGAAAAACAACATCACTGAGTGGTATATCTGCACAAATGTATTCATTTTTGGCCAATGTTCTGACAACGTGAAGACAAAGTACAGTGCTAGGATATGTGCTGACAGGATTATTTAACTCAAATTCTGGAAAGGAGCATGGTCTAAACCAGAGTGCAAGTACTTTTCCCACATGAGGACTGGAGACAGTCATGTTGCATCTTCTTGCTGTTCACTGTAAGCAAAGCAAAATATGTGAAGTTGATAAATCATGAGCTGCTCTAAATGGCTCTCTTGTACAACTGGATTGGTTTTACTAGGACAGTGCACATACACACTTAGGAGACAATCCAGCAGGAGAATGGTGAAAATATGTGCACTCTCTATTCTGTCACTGACCAATTGCTCTCACCACAGTATTATTTCTTATTGTACTGATGTATTATATTCTGAAGAATATATTGTAGCATTATGTCAATACAACACATTCCTTCAAGCTCAATGTATTGCTTTGGTAAAAGAAGAACATAAAGTCTCGTCTCTTTTCAATTTGTGTTCATACTGATTTTTTATTGATTCTTCAGACTTTCCAATAGTACTTCATCTCAGTAACTCAACCTGCAATACAAATTTTGAGATAAAAAATTAAAATTGAAGCTAAAAACACATTGAGTAACTTTGTTGTCACTTAGAAATTAAAATCTTTTTTACGTTTTACTGGATTGCTTTATGACAAACTAGACTGTTTAGCATGTATGCAAGTTACTTTATCAGAGTCCTCAGAGTAAAACTAATTTTATTTTTCATTAAAGAAACCAAAGCAAAAATTATTATTACAAATTATGCCATTGCCAGGAAAAACAAAATGAAACAGAACAAAAAACAAAACAAACAAACAAAGCCCCAAAAAAACAAACAGAAAAAACCCTTGCAAGTTCTTCAGTTTTTCAGAATTCAGTGTACAAGCATGAACATGGCTCTACAGTAGGTTTTTTTCAAACTCACAAACCCATCTGAATGGTTTAGACTTTCCAAAACCCAAGGTCTTCCCACTTAAGGAAGGACTACAGAACAAGTACTCAAATTTTCTACAGAATAACACTTAAAGATTTGTAAGGGCTAAAGGTAAAAAAAAGAAAGGTATAAAGACAACAATATTTAAAACACCTAAAAAATTTACAGAGAGGTGTGACAGTCCACACCAAGTATTTTGGGCAATACACAACACTGAAGTTGTGCAGTTGCTAGTCAACAGTGAAGTTGCAGTGCTAGTCAACGTTGACCACAAAATATCCTCTTCAGAAGACACCTCCCAGTCATTGACTATATTGCCGTAGTCATCCTTTGATTTGATGGATAATCACAGCTGGATAACCCATTTGCAACCTGGTGGAGGCCTTGGCCTGGGCAAAGAGAAAGACTGGCTGTACAGCTGCAGGAAAGGCTTCAGAGACCAAAAAAGCAACAGGATTCTTGGGACAAGAAGTAAAACAAACAAAACAACAGAGGCAGGAATGAGCTCAAAAGGACTAAACAGAAGTGCAAGATGAGACAAGAGCAGACGTCTGGATAGCAGCCACATTTCTGCAGAAAATTTCTTAGGCAGTGGAGATTCTATCCAGATTCGAATGATGAAGTCAGTGTCACAGCTGCAGAGTCAGGCCCAGAATAAACTGGGGGTGGAGAGCTAGGGTGTGGGAGGCAGAGAAACAAAGAGATTGTGCCATGTTGTGTGATATAGTTGTAGGCAGCCAGATGTACAATCCATTTGATTCAAGCAAGAGCTGCAAGCATCTGTCAAAGCGTCACCTCCCCCATGGAGCTTCCTCCTATCTGGCTGACGGATGGCTTCACTGTTGCCAAATGTATTTGTTCATCAGTAGAAGGGCAGCACCAAAAGCCGTCCTTTATTAACATCCTCAAATGGCACAATCAAAACCCATTTCCAAAAAGCATGTGGGGCAGAATAATCTGGACCACAAATAATTTTTCTTCCCAGATATCCAGTGTTCCTACTGTAGATTGATTTAGTATCACAGCACCAGACTTCCTAAGACATCTGGACAAAATATTTTAATTTCTCAAAATCAGCAGAATTATGGTGTGTTAAGCTTTCTTTAATGTTAGAGAAGACAGTGGAACAGGTTCCTTCTTTCCTGATTTACAAGGGAAAATTTCATCTACTAGTCTATTACAACTTCTCTGTAGCTGCTACCATGGAGAATTAAGAGAATAATTTCACAACATGATTCCTACACAGATACCCAGAGAGTGAAAAAGATAGCAAACTAAAACTCTAACACTGAATATCTGACAAATCATACTGGTTACCAGACCTACCATACACAAGACCTATATGTGGACTGCCTTTGTATATTTGACCCTGTTGTTCAAATGAGATTGATAAAAACAGTGTAGTTTAAGGTGGTCAAAACAACAAATCCAAAACTTTTATATCCTTCCTGGGAATCAAGTTAAAGAGAGTGTATGATCCACCAGACTATTTGATTCTTTTTCATTATCATAAGGAGCAAAAGAAGATAATTCCTACTTGTTCGTTCTGAAAATAAGAAAACAAAACAAAGCTTTGACTCTAAGTATATACTCCAAGAGGCATTTGGAGCAATTCTCCTTAAAAAGGGCAATGATTCAAGGGATTATAGTTCACCACTTCCCTAAGTCCTCCCACAGAGACAATATTTTTTCAGCAACCTCACACGTTCCTGATCATTCATATTTGAAACTTTAGTGCCATTGACTGCTCCCACTTTTCAGGGATTAACCTGATTTCAATGAGGTGAGCTTGTACTCTGCAAGCTTAGAGCATAAAGCCTGAAATGTATTTCAGGACCAGCATAAATTCAGTCCATAACTACACAACCCTGAAGTGTTACAGCGTTTTGTTTCACAGTGACTTCCACAGAGGACAAGCTTTTAAAATAGGCATCACTAAGCAATGGGTCAGAAGTATGTTTATCTCCCTGAATTGTTCAAGTTTTCCAAACAGGAGAAATTGATAACTTGGGTTTCTGAATGAGGCTTAGCCTCCTTGGAAGCTGAGCTATGAAAGGCTATCTACATGGGGTATGCTTTCATAGAGTCACATGGGGGTTTAACTTCGTGTTTTTAATGTACTATTCAAGAGCAAAGGCTTGCCTCTTCATTTTCAATTGAGGAGCATCTGGGTAAAAGTGAGAAGTAAACATGTATAGGTATATAACTATACTTTTTTTTTTCTTTCTATACAGTGTCAGAATTTCTTCAGTTTACTAGACTCATTCATATCCATTGGTTGCAGAGGAAGAAATTCTTTCTCAAGAAAGGGATCTGATCTGCATAGGTAATGCCTTGGGAGCATTTCCTACCCAATCCTAGACAATTTTCTGAGTAATCTACAATTAAAATGACTGTTATTTAAGGTATCTAACAACACATTTCCACACATGCATGCCACATTGCCACAGATATATGCCAGGGGCCAAATATTCCATGATTACAGCTAGGTCTCTTCTGCATGCACCCTAATACTTTTTAAATGGGACTTTATATGAGGTGGGGTTTTTTAGCTTTAGCCTAAAGTCTAATCTCTTTTAGCTAAGAGAAACACTACTGTAAAACAAGAATGAAAGCAATTCCCCTTACAGCAAAATTTTTATGTTAGTAAACTAAATCTTATTTACATTCCTTGCTCCTTAGCTTAGGTTACTGAAAATGTTCATATAATCCTTGATAAATATGAGTCTATTTTTACCCAGCTTTTAGAATGTGGAACTCAAAGCTGGCACTTACATCAATATCTGGAAGACTTACTAAATGAGTTGTTTATATTGAAAAGCTTTCTATACTCTTACACATTAAACTTCTAGATGCTCTGTAACCTTTTTTATTAGAAGTTTACATTGTTTACGTGGGAGATCAAAAGCCCTACAAAAATGTGTTCTTATGTTTATCCACATGATTAGTCCTTCTGATTCCAGCAGAGAATTGGAGTTTAGTTATATTTTAGAGCCAATCTTTAGGAATTTACATTTGCTCTGAAACTCTCAACCAAAACACTTCATATCTGTAATCATTAAATGTATTCTGTGTGATAAGAATTTCCAGATCAAGTTTTCCATTCTGGCTTTCCTTCAATGAATTCAGGCTTCTAAACCATATTTGTCTATGTATGCAACACATAGACGTAAAAACAGCAACAAATAATTAGAAAAAAAAATGGGAAAGACTTCTTATTAAATATTTGACAGACTATTCAGCTAGATCAATTACCTGGACAAAATATATTTTACTTAAGAAAAAAAAATCAAATCAAAACAAAACAAACAAAAAAAAACTTCAAAAAACCAAAACAAAAGAAAGAAAGCCCACAAAACTCAAAGAAACTCTAAAATTGCTGGAAAAGTAAAAAAAAAAAAGCTATTTTAGTTAATTTATAACAAAGTTAGTAGTTCTTCTTTACATGAGGTGAATCATTCACTTCATTCTTGTGAAGACTAGTGAGCAGTGTTATTTTGAAACAGATTTAAGAGAAATCAGAATATATCCCGTAATATTTTAGTGTTTACCACACTGGCAGATGTTCCTACTCATGATCAGACAGATCTGCAGCACAAGCTTTGAGTTACATCCAAGTCTGGGCCAAGAGGAATGCAAAGGGGTGCGTGTTGTTACCCCACCCTCTAGCCCACAACTTCCTCAGGAAAAAGAAATACCAAAAAAACCCCTTACATTATGGTTAAAAGACAGAGCCACATCTTATGTGAGTAAATATATTCTCTATTTGTTGTGTTCATCTTCATCATTCTTTTATTAACTGAAATGCTGGCAAGCAAAGTCTGTGTTTCTTACCTTCTTCTAGATAATAAGGCTATTTAGAAATAAAAGCCTGTGAGAGCTGTTATTACCCATGTTCAAATAAGCATTAAGGTATATTTTCAAATGATTGGCTTCATAGGCACAGAGTGCTAAAAACAGTAAGGGTTCAGAGTACTGCAGTTTAGAAAAGTTTCTGAACTTCAGTTCAGCTGTGATAACAATCTTTGTGCGTTCTTTGTCCACAGCAAGTATAAGGCAATTCTGAGTTAACTCAGGGTTGAAGAAAGTCAAGCTAAGTTAAATTACTTTGCTTTTCTTTCAGACTTAGAGCATGCTCTTGAAAAGTCCATGTGCAGTAGCTCAGTCATGTTTTTGAGACCTAAGAATATACTTAAGGATATAAAATTATATAATATGATTATAAAATTTCATCTTTCAAAACAATTGCTATGGAATAAATTGAAGAAAGAGGTAAGATCTTCTTGGTATGCAAAACAAAATTTTTTAAAAGTGTTAACAAGATATCGGGCAACAAATATGAGTGGTGTATATGAGTAATTTATATTTAAAATGCCAAAGGGTTCCTAAATGTAAGAGTGCTATACGCCCTGACAGCTAATTAAACTTATGATCCATATAGGGATAGCATCACATCACAGTGTAATTAGTTTACCAGTTGGTGACTCAGAATAGCAGATCCTATAATAATCCCTTACATAATTTCTATTGTAAGCAAAAGACAGAAAACATGATCCATTTTCTCCAAAGTGTATGCACAGTTCTACAGTAAAGATTAATGTAATCACATGAATAGCATCTACCAGCTCTGAATAGGCATCAACATCTAGTTATTTTAGATGTTGCTTGCACACAAAACATAGCCCATTCCTAACTCAAATAGCACAGAATCTATAGGCCTTGCAAGAATACAGGAACATATTTGTGTTTAAGCTAAGCAGAGGACCAGTGAGAGACTGCCAAAGCTAACACAATCAAGACTAAGACCTATATTACAGTTCACTATCACATACAATGCTTACATTCCTTCTTAGTTTTGTTTCATCTCTCTCTTTCAGCTGATTAATTCACCTCTATCAAAACTGGATTCTTGGCTCCACCACACACTGGTAAAAAACCTGCTCATTTTACAGCTGCTGAGAAAGGCTAAAATTTTTAGAGCAAGAGTATGAAATTAACAGTTTTTTAGTGTCAATAACTAATGGACTCTTGCCTTGAAGAAAACTAAAACTCTGTTTCTAGTTTCACATGGAATAATAAAACCCACAGTAAACTTAACCTCCTGAAGTTAGTTTATCTTGGATTATAATTTGAATCTTTAATGACTGAAATAGTTAAAGGAAGTAACTATTGCCTATCATTCACTTCATATGCTGAGTACACTTTGGACAAATTCTTCACCACATGATCATGTATACTAAAATACAAAAATTATAGGTGGTGCTTCCACATTTCCATAACTATGTTCAGTTTATTATCAAGCTTTCAAGGAGGGTTATATACTCTACTCAAAATAAGGTTTGCTAGAGCTTATAAAAATAAATCCCTGTGAACTCAAGTTGGAGACACACTCAGCTTTTGGTGATGCTCATGCACACCTTCATAAAAACAGTTTAATGAGTGTTTAATACATTTGATTTTGAGGGGTTTAAAAGGAGGAATGCTAACATGACTAAGTGCAACCACATTCCTCAGTTGCCACTCCAATACTGTTGCTCCTTTCAAGTAAACAACCTTGTACTTTGAGAATGGTGAATACAGACAGAATGTCTTTGATTTGTGGTTGTTTGGAAATGATGAATAGATGAGGCTTTTTCAGCTAACTAGCTACTAAAGAAGGAAAAATATATATGCCAAACCACTGCTGAATCATGTCAATTATTAAATCCCTAACTCCAAGGCTCCCATCTTTAGTGGAAGGAAAAGTTATATTGGGAATTGTTGCACAAAAGTACATGTTAGGCCGCACGTATTTTGAGAGCAAGAGCAATAAGAGAAAGCATGTGCATCAGGAAGGAGTGAGAGAAATGAGAAGAGAAGGGGCTGCATGTTTCAAACCATGGCTTGAGGCAAGAAGCACATTTCTGAAAGACACTGTTACTGCTGCCATCTATTTTTTTCTCACATCATCGACTAAAATGTAGAAGCTGACAGAGCTCAAAGGAAAGTTGTTCCTCCAAGAGACATGGGGCAGTTCTGGGTTCAGTGCCCTGCAGTGCTATGTCCCCTCTGTGAGTTGTTATTTCTCTGGTATTCCCTTCTTACAAGAATAACAATATGTTCTTTTTTGCTCCTTGTTTGCATTGTTTGTGGAAGAACAAGAATTATCTATTTCAGCAGGCAACCAACTAAAAAAAATTCCTCACTAGAAGTAAAATTGGGTTCAAAAAAAGCACAGGGTGGGGGCTGCGATACAGATGTGTGTGTGTGCTTGTTTTGTGTTTTTAAGATGACATACGATGAATCATTTGATTAATATGACATTTGATGAATTATCTTTGCTGAGGGTTAGTGTGAGAGACAAAGGTATACATGTGTTTAAAAAGGGATTCAATAAATGCATGAAGAATAAAACAAGCCAGCCCAAGAAGTGCCTAATTAATTAAGTTATTAAGTTATTTTGGGGAAAGATCACATTATATGCAAACTTCTTTTTTTATCTTTTCTCTGAGCTGCTTCTGTTACTGGGTTAGATGAACTTTTGGTCATGTCCAAGACTGTATATAAATGTATATACATGGATGTGTATGTATATACACTGGATGCCCCCTCCCCAGAAGTGTTCAAGGCCAGGCTGGATGGGGCTTTGAGCAGCCTGGTCTAGTGGGAGGTGTCCCTGCCCATGACAGGGGGGTTGGACTGGATGTTCTTTAAGGTCCCAACTGTTCTATGATTCTGTGATTATATATATGTCTGTATGTGATGTATTATCATGATATTCATTTTCTATGTAAGTGGGGGTTTTTTTCTGTATGAAACTCCACTATTTAGGACAAATGTTCTTCTACAGAATTTGTCAATGATAAAGAAGAGGAACAAGGGCAGATGGAAGCATGTGGTACCAGAAACACACCAGCAACCACAAGGAGAGCAGAGCTGCAGTGGTTTTTCTATGCTACACCTATTTAACTTGGCAGTCAAGGCCCTCAGGAGGCTATGTCTTAAAAGACCCTAAGGAGGCCCACAAGAAGATGTATGCCAGCTCATTCAGGATGCTAGTGTGCAACCCAAAAAAAACCAGATTACTGCCTTGAAATTGGTGCTGTTTAAAGGCCATTGAAATAACATTGTGTTGTTTTGTAACAAGATAACCCAGAATAACATCTCCCACAGCCACCCTCTATGGTCCTTCAGTCACCTCTGCACATATGGGTAGATGCTGTCTTTGTCTTAAGTTTCACATCAGAGAGGGTGAGGTGGCCATGTGTAACAGCTCTGAGTCGTTTGTAATGCTGAAATCATCTGCAGGCTTAAGCAGATTCTGAAACGCACATCCCATGCAAAAGGCTATAAAGCTAAAATTATGTGAGATTCACAGATATGTTTATATATATTTTAATTGTCATCTTTCCTGGGTACAAGCTAGGTCTGCAGATGTACCGAATGAGTTGCCAGTATTGTCTGGATACTGAAGTGCAGAATGCCATATGTCTGGAATCACAAAAGCAGCAGCAATCCTCTGTGACTACATTAGGGTTTGCATCAACTTCTCTCTCTTTCTGTGCAAAGGCAGTGCTGCCATTTCTGCAAGATGTAATGAGACCTGTTTCTCCATTAATAGCTCACAAAAGGACTGACACCTACACGAGTGCACATACACATGTGTACGCTAACAAGAATCCATAGTGTAAAAGCGAGAAAAGGGGAAATTCTGAACTGCCACAGTTTAGCTTCCCGATATTATTTCCTTGCTTGTTACTTATAGGTGTTTGTATATATTTCTTCTAAATTGATCAAATAGTTATTATCTGCCTCTAATCATAATAACTTATGAAATTTATTTTTAAAAATAGAAAATGTGATTTAGCTTTATATTTAAGAAAATTAGTTTTAGACATGTTCTTGGAAAAAGGTGTTTCCTATGTGGCTTGCCTTTCAGAGTTAAAAATTCTTTAGCACCATTTAAGCATTTTAATAGGAAAATAAAGGGAGATAAAAAGACAGCAGAAACTCTTTTCCTCATTCCTGTTCCACTCCCCCTTGCCCCCCTACCCCCATCTCCTCCCAACAAAAGACAACAAATGCGAGTATTTTTAGAACCTACAACAAAAGTTTTCTGATTTCCAAAATGTTAGTTTTTCCTCTGTCAGTTTGTGTACCTGCTGCAATGTTGCCATTTAGCTTGCTAAATGAACTCTGCATGCAGAACATACCTGGATGTGCCTAAACTTTGCTCAATGCTTTGACTGAGAATGTTCCATTTCTGCATTCCTGTTGCTTGAACTTGTCAGAGGAGAAACTTAACTCTGCCGCTAAACAAAGACCTTTTGATATTTTTTCTAAGCCGTTGCTGAGTGATTTTTTCATGTATACCATTGAGCAAACCTACATGAACTGTATTGGCATTGTAAAGCTTCATGGTATGACACAGTGTAATGACGGGGGAGGAAAAATTGTCAGCTACAAGAATACAACTATTTTCTCACCACTTCAGTCACCTGCATGTTGATAGTAACAACACACAAAACCCAAGATTTTGTAGTGTGTTGATATTTCTTCTTCTTTCTATTTTTCCTGTGAAAGGTCTTTTCCACAAATTCTTCACATTTTTTTAAAATTTGCTGGAAAAGCTGATAAATATTCTGTGAACATGTCACTTATAAGGAAAAAAATACCCCTTCTTATGTCATGATAACAGATCCAGAAAAGGGCTTATTATGCAAATAAGGTTTTTCTTCTTTTATGGATACCAGAAAATGGCAATTAGAGGAGAAAAAAAAAGAATAAAGTAATTAATTGAGGTACATAGGAGTTTAGTTAGTGATATCGTATGTTCTCAACATTCAAAGCTGAACAGTCCCAGGATATGGCTATATTAAACCAGGTAAACTGAATATATCACTGGTGCTTGGAAGCAGAGCTGCTTCTGTGACAAAAAATCTCTTCCAAGGAGTTTCAGTGGGACTTTTTTTTCTTTTTTCATCAAAGGTTTCCTTCAAAACTGTTGGAGCTTTGTCTTATAATTACTTCCTACCCTTACTTCCAACACTTGAAATATATCTCTTCTGTTCCAGTGAACCAGTCACTACCTGAAAAAAAACATCATTCAAAGCAAATTTATGTTAATAAAAAATTACCCTTTTTTTTTTATCTGACCCTGGATGACTTTGTCAGTATTCGAAATCTTTATTCAGTTTTAAACATTCTTCTTCTCCACCTTCATAATTACTATATTGCTTTTATTATCATAGTGGGTATCAGTGACATACTTCATAGTTTAGGATGGCATGAACACTTACATTTAAATCAGTTTCTAGTCTAGGAATGAGACGTCTGGACTGAAGTACTATGAATTCTATCCTAGATTATTTGTATTTGTCTTTGTAAATTCAAACTTTTCATTACACAAGTTTAAATGTCCTTAGCACTTCCTGCTCTTTACTTTGAGGCATATTAAACCTGTTCTGTAGTTATGTAGGTCAGTTCCCACTTGAAACAAAGGTATCTCAGATTTAAATTATTCCTGAAGCATTGACTCACTAAACAATTTATTTTGCTAGAAAGCTAGCATTTTCTACCAATACATTCTGCAGATTGGAATCTCTAAGCCCAGTCAACAAATTAAGAACTTCACCATTATTTTTTGCAGTAACTTGTAACACAGACAGGTACTGTGATGCATAAGAAATGCTTGAAAAAAATACTCACATAGTAAATACAACTTGAAATGCCTAACAAAGAAATCCTAGTTCATGCCTAACATTTCAGTCCCACACTGAGAGCGATTACTGTTAAAACAGCTTCATTTTTCATAAAATGGAGGTAATTAATTACCTCCTTGCTTTACAATGTACAAATGAAAAGCACAGACTGCAGGCTTTATTCTTTATTTTATTTTCAGATCATATCCAGGATGGCACTTAAGCACTAAAATATAAATTAAGCAGAAATTAGATGTCTAAATTTTAGAGTAAATTTAAAAAAAAAGTTTGTGTCTCCTATATCACTCAAGCTTCTGAAATTTCTAGCAAAATCTTTGGGTAGGACACTCACATTGTGCTAAGACATCACCTTTGCCTACGACCTACATAAACACCAACCTCCCACCAACAGCTGGTCAGAAGCTTCACCACACCCCTGGTCATCCTTCCTAGTCTGCATAACAATTTATGGATGAGACAGCCTGCTTGCTGGAAGTGAAATTCCCACTTAAGTCATTCATTGCAGGGACCTAAAGGGTGGAATTGGAGCAACTAGGTCAAATCATAATGAACAGTGTCTCCTGAAAAGAATAGAATGGTAATGTTTTATAGATGTGTTTTGTGTAAGATAACACTGTTGGTTTTTTTTTCTGAAGCCAAATACAAGAGATTTCTTAACAGTTAAGAAAAATGTCTAAATAACAACACAAAAAACCCTGTATTTTTTAGAAAATAGGAAGTCACTTACAGCCGATTTTAGCAAACCCTCTTTGTCTGTGTTTGTCTTGCCATAGATTTATGCTTATTAGCTTTATGCTTAGTACTGAAGAGGAAAATATATTTCAAAAGAGTGAAAAAACACAAGCCCTCATGCAAAAAATATTAATCTTCACCTTGTCTTAGTGATGAGAGACTGTTTTGTTTCATTTATTCTCACCTTTAGAAATCTGTGCAAGTCTACTCTTGCTTACAGACTTGAATTTATTATTTTTTACTTCTTTCATTTTCCTTACTCACTTCCCAAGCCTATCCCTAAATGTCAGCTTTGAACTATCCTTTTCTGGTGTATGGAGACCTTATCCCGACCACTTCACTTTATGGTGAAATTCTGGATTCCCAGAAGTCAGTGGTAAATCTCACAGCAACTTCAGCAGGGATTTTGCCCTGGCTGTTTCCATCTTTTCATTTGCTGACTAAGGTACTAGTTTTTTTTAAAAAACTTTTTCAAAACCAAAGTTTTTCTATCTGAATCTTTTCCACACACAGAAAAACCCAAACTAAAGAAATGACAAAAAAAACCTCTTTCAATTCCTCTGACGCCACAACCAAAATCTGGCAGCACTGAGGGAGAAAAATCTAAGTAATATTTTGCCTTACTCTGTCACCAGCTCCATTTGTTACCGTCAAGACATCATTCAGTTCTTCAGTGCCTCAGTTTCCTTCTTTATAATACAATAATTCTCTTTCTCATTAAGAAGCCTTGACAGTTGACCCAGTAAAAACAAACACTATTTGACTACTGTTGTAACAAGCCACCAGGAATCCAAGAGGTCTGATCATTCCATGCTAAGGGTGCCCTTAAGGGATGCACCTTAAGGGTGTATCAGGACTGAGATAAACCAGAAGTTAGTCTGAAAGACTGTAACTTTTTTTCCATCGTGTTGTGGTTTAGGGCTGGGCTGGCCACTAAATGCTGAACAGATGTTAATAACCCCTCTGCCCTCCACAGAAGGGGAAGAGAAAGAATAAGGGAGAGAGACTTACAGGTTGGAAAATAAAACTAACAGGTTTAATAAACAGTAATACTAATACTACAGAATAATAATGTAAATAGAAAAATAAAGAAATATATAAAAATAAGTACAACTAGATATACAAAACCGATATAAAATCCTTCCCCCCACTCCCTCTCCCAATGATCATTGCATCACCAGAGGCTTTGCAGAGCAGGGCACTTGAAAAGTCCCAGACTGGACTCAGCAGCAGGTGGGAACAGGATTCAGGAACTCATGGATCAGAATTGGAGGCAGATGAACTAGCAGAGTTCTGCTTGGACTTCGGCCATCACAGGAGAGGAAGGGAAAGACCCTTGTGATGCCTCAGCTTTATACTGAGTATTATGTATGTGGGATGGAATACTTTGTTGGTCAATTTTGGGTCATCTGTCCTGCTTGCTTCTCCCTGCAGATGCGACATCTCAGTATGGCACCCATTTTTGGGCACTGGCCTTGGTCTCCATGCACAAGTATAAGCAAGAGCTACGTTTACATACCATACAAGCACTATCACTTGCAGAAATAAACACTGTCTGGAAAAACATTCCATTAGTTTCAGAAAGTACAGTCACTTAGAAGAGAATTAACTAAAAAGTAAAATCACCAAATAGAAAATTAATTCTATTTAGCCCAGAGCGGGACACATGGTTAAGTACAAATTTATTCCTTTGTTCTCTTTCACAAATATTCAATCTCTAAGAAAAAAATGTATATTTATATTTTTATTCATATTAAAAACAATGAATATATTAATTCTAATGTCACTAAAATAGGGAGTAAGTCACATCATTTAAAAATATATATTTGCAATATCAAATTAAGACCTGTAAAATTAATTCTTAAAGGAAACCTTTTCAGTCTATCTATCTCTTTTATCTATTGTGGTACAAACTGTGACAATGGATCTCCTGAATAAAGATTAAAATACATTTCTATAGCTCTAATGAGTTCTGAACTACAGTGCAATTTTATAGTACTCAGTTATTAGTCACCAGCAGCTTTGCTTATCCTTCAAAGCAAAGTTATCAAAACACACACAGAGTTAGAAAGTTGTCAGGTCCTGAGTATTTGCCTTGGTCCCATAGCTTGCTAGTTAATTTACATATATATTTTGGCAAAAGAAATCTGATGAGAAATTAAATAAATGATTATGCTCTCATAATACATAAATCAATTCCATTCTTTATTAGAAATCTTCTACAAAGAGTATTAGATAATTAAGCTGTTATATAGTAACTCATGCATATCAAATATCTCAGCCAAGAAGGCTAATTGAAGTTCCCTCTTTATCATTGTAAATGTCTTCAAACCGCTTTGACTGGGTCAAGTTGAAACAAAATAGGTAGATTCTAATAAATGCTCTGAACAAATTAATGACAGAAGAAAACTAAAGGGAATAATATATTTCTTCATATATTTCTAATTTTTAAAAGAATATTACACTGTTAAATCTTTTTTTCCTTAACCTGACTTCTAATATCAAATAGTATGTCCTTATAAAAATGTAGAAAATAAAAATCAGATTGTCTCAACAGGTACCTTTATTAAGTAAGAAATTCTCACTAGGCACTAAACATTGAACTTTGAACATACATTATTTTCTTATCTGGCAATAATTAAGATAGATACAGTTCCATTATTTTCTTTTGTTTGTCTTACCTTATAGCACAACATACTAACTGACTACGTGCATAAGTTGACTACAATTTAAAAATTAGCTCAGCAGATACAGATCTTGGTGCTCGTACAAGCTACGATCTCAGGAGTGAGTCAACTTCAAACCAGTTACAAAACTGCAGTAACAGAAATGGAAGGCAAGCCTTTTCATTAACATTACTGTTACTGCACAGTAATAGGTCACAAGCATTGACTTCTACAACATCCACTGGATACACACTACCCATTTTACTTGCATTTTCCTTTTACTTATGTTGTAGTGGTTAGACAACAAGGAAAGATTTTACAGTTTTGGCTTGGAGGAGGTGAGGGGTGGTGTTGTTTTTTTAGTTTTAACTTAATCTGGATTATTCTTTTGCAATCTGCTAATTTAAAATATACATATCCTACAGAATTCACTCCCATTAACTTCAGGTCTTCTCTAATTGAGCTGATTTATTTCACTGGTTCTCAGCCCTTCCCCTAGAAACACTTCTTTATTCTTTTTTGCATAATGGTGTAAAAGAATCCCTAACTACTGAACCATGATACAGTCTTTCACTACAGCCAGTTTCTGAGGGAAAAAGCTCTAAATAATTATCAAAGTATAATGAACATTGCTACTAAATGCTAACTAAATGCCTCATTGGAAAATTTGAAAGGCATTAATTCAGACAACAGTTTCTCTTTATCTCCTATATTTCCTGGTTCTAATTCCTCCTTTTTTATTTATTAGTAAAGTAATTTGCATGAAAGAAGCATCTTTGTTTCTTCAATATTCATTTCCTTTTTCTCATTTAGGGTATCATTCTGCTTCATTGAAAACAATGGCAATTTCACTGGTTGACTTCAGGAAAGTAGGTCTGACAGTGAGAAATGCTAGCAGCCTCCAGGTCTCGTTGAAGTCAGCCACCAGGTAACAGCCCTCGAAATCCCAGAAGTGCAGTTTCCTTTGTGCAACTTAACCATTTGCAATTGCAGAAACGCCAATTACTTCATCTGGGATTATGACGTTATGCAAAGCGCAAACAGCAAGAGTAGATTTCTAAGTCTACCTCTTCCGAAATCCTCTCTTTTCATGCAAATAGCTTTAATTATACCAAATAGCAAGAGAAAGCAGAAAATGCATGTCACAGAAAAGCAGGATACAGAGTAGCAGGTTCCACGCACTACTGGTAGTTCAAAATTTGAACCAGCAGAAATTGTCTATCCATCATTAACTGCTCCAAAATAGCTAGGAAAATACGAACCATCGTTCTTCATGGTAACAAATACCTTTTGTATTAGAATATCAGAGGGGAAAAATCCTAATTGTCAATGAAAGCTTTCTGACACCATGTTACAAAATGTATTGTGCAAACAAATTTCTGTCATGTCATGGACTGGTTACATTTCCAAAATCATTCTTATCAAGAGGAAGTTTTGCTAGGTTTGTTTCTGAGGATGTGATTTGTTCATCGATGGGTTTCAAACTTTATGGATGTGTGCATGCCTGTAAATTAATCTGCCAGGTCCAGAAAGTGGAATTTTGATTGGAAGGTCCTGTCAAAGTCTGTCTGAGTGATGGCTCTGCTTTTCATCAGTGTAATCTGTAATCCTTATTTCCATTGGTTAGATATAATTCATTGTCAGACACACAGCATCCTCTCCTTCCTGGCCACATACAGCAAAGAAAGATTCTCCGCAAGCCATTTACATTCTGGTACACTTGATATATAGGCTGATGCTCACAAATTACCCAGTCAGAATCTTCCTTAGGAACACCTGTATTTTGCAGTATAGCTCAGGATTTACTGCTTGTCAGGGAAGCATATGACCTACTATACTGTGTCAATCATGGCCTAAAACATTTTAGTTAAAGCCTTCAAGCTGTTTTTTCACACCGTTAGAGTAAGTCTGACATCTCATAAAATTTATAAATTAATTTCCACTGTAGTAGAAGAAAAGAAGAGGGTGAAAATACCACTAATTAAGCAAAAGATAATATACTGTGTGTCAGGTCGAGACATGAATGAAGGTATTTACAGAATGTTTCAGGGTAAGCAATGTGTTAGCAACAGATAAAAGTTACTTGTTCTTTATTCTTTCTAGTGCAAATATTCCCTCTGCTTTTCCCTTATTTCAAGCTTCAAATCTTATATCTGAAGTACATATGTTACTAGATATAAAGTATTTTCAGACAAAAGTCATACTTTTCTAATACTAAAACTAGCTAAAAGAACACCAAAACATCTGGTGATCCTAAATCACACATGAGTCTCACTTCTGTATGAGAATGGTGGGTAACTAATCAAATTGCATTCATATTCATGATTCAAAGATATCAAATGGCCACAAAACTCTTTGGGCAAATCTTATTGTGTTAATGTCTTAAATCAAATATCTATGCTATGTTTGAAAATAAGCAACCACTTGCCAACCCTCAATAATCTTATAAAAAAATTTTTTAAAAAATGAAAAAAGAAAAAATATATTTAAGAAGAGTTTGTCTCAGGAAAACATTTGCATCATTGAACACTGCAGTTTCGTCCTTTGTCATGCTATCTCCTTCCCACACTTCCTAAAGAAAAAGTGCTGAGCTCCACTTCCTGAAGCAGGGTTGAACATTCAGAGAAGCGATGACTACATCTTCCTCCCTGTCAGGAAGATCCCACCATAATTTGGGGAATTTAAAAATTATTAAACAGAGAGCAAAGCAGGTATAAATAACAGACAGACGTTTATGTGAATTATTTTAGATTTAAGCAATGTGATCTCTAAAGGAGGAGAACAGAGTACAGAACAAGTAAATCTATCTCAATGACATTATTTTGCTCCTGCTCCTGTGTGTAGTATCTTTTAATTGTAATACATACACTGCAAAGTTGCCTACAGTGTTTTGTCATGTTCAGGAACACCCTGCAGGTGAACACTGGCCACGTGATGAAGGAGTTTTTCCTGCATGACAAGATGTATTTCTACAATTGAGTCCTCAAATCACAACAGATTGCAGTTAAAAATAAAAGTGCAGAGCTGACATTGCTGTGATTCATTCAATCAGGTCATTTGTTACTGGTACAGAGACAAATACAGAAGAAAATAAAGCCACCTCCAGCCTGTCATAAATTTCAGTACAAGTGAGTTCTCCAGAGATTTGTTTAAAAATCTTAACATGCATCTATTACTTGTATTCACCCAGTCAATTTCATGAGAATCATGCATATATTCAGCAACATAATAAAAATAATAAAAGCAAATATTACATGGAAAATGAGTGACTTAAGAATATCATTCAATATTTTATAACTTATCTAAAATTTTGATTTGCAACAATAACAATCAAAAAAGCCACCAAATTCATTTTAAATAATATCTAGACTTAACAGCTGACCTAAGTCTATTCTAGTTTGCTACAGTAGACTTCAGTATATCTGTTTCCATGTTTTTCTCCATCTCAACAATGACTTAAAACAGTATGTTAGGAAGAGAATGTACACTGTACATTTCCTAGAAAAAAAGAGAAATAAATTAAGAAATTAACTGAAAAGGACTTTATTCCTCCCAACCATCCCACATTTTGCTGCAGAATGCTTTAGTCAATTTGAATACATTGAAGTTAATTAATACATTGGAGAAGACAAAATCATTGCAGGTAGTCATTATAAGTCAATACAAAGGAAAGCACTTGAGGAAACACTGAGATACGTTTAATAATGTTGGATAGCAAGGGGGTTTTTAGCTCTGTTTCATGTCCAAATTGATTCATTACAGATAAAAAGACTCCAGGGTGATGGGATAGATGCTGTGGTTGAGCAAAATACTCCTTTGGAAATTCATGAAATTCAGACATGCCGTTAAGTGACACATTGAAGTCCAGGAGGGAAAAATCAGGTGTGGTCTGCTCCCCAGCCTGTGCAGTCAAAGTTCACTGAAAGCTTTTCCATAGCTTTATAATCAGTATTATCTGTCTCTTTCAGGACTAACACAATCTTGCCCTCCATAGCTTATTTGATTTTCTTCACATAAGATACTTCTGACATTTCTCTTTTAAATTTCCAACCACGTAAGAATGGAAGCAGGCTCCATTTAAGAAACAGATGATCAAAGGATTCATTTCTTCTTTCCTTTCTGTGGTAACAGGGAAGATCAAGTCTGTTCATAAGGACAGCAGTGGAGAGTTATAAAGGGGAGAGTAGGATTTTACCTCAGAGAAAAGAGAGCTGGCTTCTTTATATATCTCAAAATTATCTCATCGCTATTACCAGGTCAGAGATGAAGGTCTCAAATATTCACGATAAGGTACCTTTTGTAAAGTCCATACTTTGATGCATAACTCCCATGGAAAGTAAAGACTAGTGGGAGACATTGGTGGGAGATAAGTACCAACAGAACCTTTGGAAGCTAAACCATCAGTTGCCAATTTTTTATTTCATTCTCAGTGAAACTCTAAATAACACACTGATTGACGTGATCAGATCTGTAGCCATAGATAACACATTTTTGACCCAGAGTGAAAATATGCCATCATAGTTCAGGCAGTTTCAACCAGAAAAGGACAATCATTTTATTTTTTCAATGGCAAGGCAAAGTCAAAGCATTCAGTCTTCCTCGGTCTTACTAATTTTCTATTAAACTGCTCCAAAACTCCAAAGGTATGCTTATAAAAAACAAAGAAGACTGAGAAATATATAACAGCTTCAAAGGGGTTAACAGTGCAGAGTATTAACATCATTTGAATAAAAGCCTTCCTATAACAATTGGTAGAGGTAGTAGTACAACACATCCAAATAAGCACTAATGATTATTACTTATTTATTTTAGGAAGTTCTTAAAATTAAAAAAAATTGCTAAAATTTCTCTAGCAATGGAAATATTCAAATAAAAATCAAGTCAAACAGAAATGTCTTATTTTCTTAGGATATTCCTACTCATTCACCATATAAAAGATGATTAGAAACAACTTTCTGTAGGAATTTAATCTCTACAACTGAAATTCGCTATTTTAAAGTCAGTTTTTGCAGAAAAATGCATAAAAACATTCATCATTTGATTGTAATTTTTAGATTTAATTTTAATGACAACTGCAAGTATTACTCTGGCTCAAAATTTGGTCTACTGCATTAAAGAATGTCTGTTTTCTTTTGGAAAAATGATCCATACACCATTTAGGCTTAACTTCCATAAAAATCAACAGCTTTTAAGTGCATAACCTTAATTTCACCTTTGTCTGATTAAGTGTGACCTCAGAAATATTTAATGCAGACAAAATGGGAAAGAGGCTGCATTTGTTCTGTAAAGCATAGATGCCAATCGATACACTTCTATAATTCTCTGTTGCAAGAGTCAGAACTTGTTATTTTTTAGTAAATGGGGTTCAAATGTTGTAACCAGAAACAATGTGATCCCCCAAATGCTAACCTTCTGCTTTTTTTTTATCTTATAGACTTCATAATCTGCTCCTAGAACTTCATATTTTGAAGCATTATATTTTGAGCCAGTCTTCCCTGTACATACACCTAGGAAAGTACCTATTCCATAGAACACTTAATGTGCACTAAATTTTCACTCTAGTTTACCTTTCTGTAATTTCAATGTCATTCATGCAACTAGATCTATAAAATATTCTTTTGTTAATTATTGAAAATTAAGTCTCTGTAAAAGAAAAAGAAGTTTTCATCCTATCTTGCATATCTGGAATTGCTGGTATTTCTGCAACCTCTGAAAAAGCTGTGGGTGACAACTGTTTGTTCTCCTTTCAACCTGCCTGTTATTTGCTTAGGCAGAAGCAAATCCTTTATTTTTTAAAAAATTTGGGGATTATAACCTCTGTTTATTAAATGAGCAGAACCAGAACAACTAAAAACACGTATTTCTCATTGTTACAGGTTTTTTTGCCCTTTGACAAGTAAATATTGAGTATCATGAACAGATAGCGAGAAGACATCCCAGAACAAAACACATATTGCAGACACCCATCAAAATAAAGCTTTTAATGCTGTACTAACTTACAGAGAGATCAGTTTTGCTTTTACCAATAAGACATAGTGTTCTTCAACCATTGTTCTACATAAACTATTTGCCAAATTCATTCTTTTGGATATTTGGCAAACAGAATTTTATAGTGTCGAATGAACTAAGACTCGGATGTTGGCTTTAAGAAGATTGCATACACATTTTCAGATTCATAGGAGCAAATCACATCAAATTTTCATCATGTAGATAGTTGCACAAAGCTATGATCCAAAAACTTATTTCAGAGCTGAGGGGATCAATACATAAATATCATATACCATATATAACAGTAAAAATATATCTAATACATACAGATTAAATCAAAGATTGACTGAATGAGATAAGAAAGAGAGAAGAAAAATTATCTCTACCAGAAAACACTCTGAATTTGTACTGAAAAACTGTTGGACTTTATAAGGACAGAAAGCATTTTTTAAAAGCTGACTTTACCTGTAAAAGCCTCAGGTCTCTGGAAACCCTCCATGATAATGAAGAGAGATGTGCACCCCTAAGGAGAAGTTCAAGACAGGACCTGACTGAGGAGCCCACCATTCCCCTGGAGCACTCTCTCTGCTCACTCTTCATAAAGGGAGCCTGAGAAGATTTTCCTCAGAAGGCTAAAGAAAGTGCTTAACTATACTCCCCAGGTATGTCTATTCTGCCATAATAACCCGTATCTACTCCAAGTAAAGCTCACAAGCAGTGAATTCAAGTAGCTCTAACATTTTGGAATGTTAGTATTGTGAAATTCACTTTTTAAAAGAGTGCTTTTTCACTTAAGAAAAACTAAGTTTAAATTTCAATAATTTCTCCCATTCTGAAACTGTAATATAAGATACCCAAACTTATTACCACAACTAAAACATACTGCAGAAAAGATTTGAGACAAAAATTACAGCTTGGTATGAGTTAAACTTGTGGTTCAAAGACTATTGAAACTCCTTCAAGATGTGTACCATATTCTCTACAGTCATCTTTAATATACTTTGGCTGAAGGCACTGGTAAAGGAAAAGCAGACTAGCAAAGTCATCATTGTTGCACAGGAAAATGCACAGAAGATGAAAGAAATATCCTGTTAAAATAAAGGTAATTACAAGGAATAAAAGTTTCCTCTCTACAAGATGATCCATTTCTACCCTATAGAATTTTGTTAAGATACCACCTTTTCTAAAAAAAGAACTAGAGTTATTTTACTTTAGTCTGCATTAGTCTCTATGGCCAGATTAGTGATCTAGGACATTAAACTAAAACTATGAAGCTTGCCTTTATGTCAGAACGAAGTACTCTTTTATCATTTTTTTATTTTCTTGGATTTCTGGGGAAAATAGATATTATTTATTGAGATAAAAACAGTGGCACTATGCAGACATCAGTGTCTTACCTTAGTAAGCAGTACACAAATTCAAATTACAATTTCTGCTCAAAGAGACTTGCAACCTAAAAGTACTCCCCTGAAGAGTCTACTTCGTCTTGCTTTTCTCTTAAACAACATATCAGCAGGTGACATAGTCCACGTCTCCTTCAATTTCTGGCTTGCTCTTCAGACACCTTATTTTTTTGACTGCAGTGGAGTGATTACAAATTCAAACGTGTTTCCAGCAGCAGAAACAGCAAGCTTCTTTTCTCTTGTTTCTCTGCAAATGTTCTGCTTCCAGTCACTAAAGAGTACTTCTCTGTTTGTGTTGTGTTTGGTACGACATATATCTCTATTGAAGATGAATTAACTTGCACTGATTTCCTCTTTAGCAGTGAAAGTCTCACATAAGGTTGGTTCAGAAAAACAACATTTTATTTAGGATCCTGGATACTTTTTTTGGCTAATAAACAAACTGAGAGCTATATTGTTCTGAGACCACATTTTGCTGGACCATCCATTTATGTTCCTTTGCTTGCCTTGGGCTAGATTTTTGTATTCCATAAGTCTCAGAACTGACATCTATTTGAGATTCTTAAAAAAATGTGACCTATGTAGAAAGAACAGTGCATTGAGTGTATGTGGCAAGGTTTTGGTAACCGAGGCTCTGCAGGAGTGGTTCCTGTGAGATGACACCAGGAGCTACCCCCATGTTGCACAGAGCCAGCTCTAGCTAGCTGCAAGATGGACACACTGAAGCTGAGTCCTTCAGTGACATTGGTAGCACCTCTGCAATAGCATATTTAAGAAAGGGCCAAAAACCACTGTGCAGTGTCTCTAAAAGAGAGAAGCGAAAAAATGTGAAAGAAACAATTATGCAAACACCAAGTTCAGTGAAGGACGGAAAGTGGAAGGAGTGGCTTGGCGAGCACCTGGTAGCAAGCCAAGGTTAACCCACCACAAACCCAATGCAGAGGAGTCTTCCTGATACTGCACTGGAGACCTTAATTCTCTGCAGCAGGACTAGCCACCTGACACAGGAGACAAGTGTAATGCCCCTTATGTCCCACCATTCGGTCAGGCTGCTGACGGCAGCTAATAGCTTGAGACGGCTTTATAATGAATATTGTCCTATGTCATGCAACTAAGACATTCAGTCTCTTCTATTGCATGTTATTTCTAAATCCCAGGGGAAAACAAAGGCACAGAAATTTCCCTTGGGACATGCAGATAAAAGTTGATGTGTCAGGTAGACCCAAACCAATATACAGTACTTTAGAAATCATATTGCAGGAATGTAAAGCATCTTTGTTCTTTCACTTTAAAACTTCAATTATTCTCTCAACATGTATAAAAAATAAAAATAATCTTTTCTTTACTTGAGTATTTTAGGAATCATCACCCAGTTACCTTCTCAAAAAGTTCTCTCTTACTCGGATAGAATCACCGAATCATAGAATGGTTTAGGTCGGAAGGGCCTTAAAGATCATTTAGTTCAACCCCCTGCCATGGGCAGGGACACCTCCCATCAGACCAGGTTGCTCAAAGCCCTGTCCAACCTGGCCTTGAACACTTCCAGGGAGGGGACATCCACAGCTTCCCTGGACAACCTGTGCCAGTGTCACAGAATCATAGAATGGTTTAGGTTGGAAGGGACCTTAAAGAATTGATAAAAGATTCTATGCATGTGCTCCTTTTCACACAGTATGACTTAAATTGTTTCTTTAGTATGTCTCATCCTTTGCAATATTTGTAGTAATAGTATTCCATGTTTCATGGAAGATCAAACAGATTTATTGTTGTAACAGATTGACATGCATATAGTCTATCTATAAGCTGTCCTTTTACACTAAATTCTCTGGAGCATGCATTTACAGTATGACTTCTCTTCCAGATTAGTAGTCAATTTGAAAATCATACATATGTAGCTAAAAAATAAATAAATCTCTACAGCCTTACTCTGTTATTTACCTGACAATTCCAGTAATTTGGCTGTGTTCACTTATGCTGAATTCCCATTAAAAAGGCATGAAATCTTTTATCCCAGCAGACCAAGACCAAAGCCTCTTTCTCTATCTGATCATATTGACAAACAATTTTAGTGATAGCTCATTATGTGGAAGAATTCCCTTGTTCTTTCTTTTTGAACCAGTTTTTCTTAAAGAGCCTTATCAGGCCTCCTGTTACATATGTTTATAGACAGTTTGTTCTTTAATTTACTCTCCAACTGTTTCAGACATTATGCCTTATACTCTTTATTAAGAAAATTACCTGATAAGTTAGACAGTTTTGCACCAGAGCACTCTCAGATTGCTAGCAGCCAAATTAGGCACACATCATCCTCCATACTTCATTACTACAAAAGAAATCTTTGCTTGCCACTCTTCTGCTTGTGAACAAATGTCTTTGAGAGCTCAATCATACAGTGAGACCTAGCTCTGGTTTTTGTCATGCAAACTTCTCTCCCAGGTATGCTGTTTCAACTTGACAGATTTTTTTAAAATTTTTATATTTTTGTTTCCATAGTGTTATTCTACACACTAAGTATTTCTATGGTTGCTCATTTGTTCTTATCATACTTTGAACTGTTTTCCCATAGTATAAAACACCATCAGATTTAATAGGTGTTACATCAAACTTTCCTGCAACACATTTTGGCGATACACCTCAGATGAAAAGCATAACCAAAAAGACAGTCTGAAAAAGTAGCATGCCTTTAAGCAAGGACTGAACATGCAAAGATGCAAATTTTGTTTTTCTAATGACCTGTGACAAAAACCTTCTATCGATCAAACTTGCTGAAAGACTTAGAATTAAACATCTTTTCCATAATTCCTCCCACTGTAGGTAGCAGAAAATGTTCCCTTCTGATAGTTACTTAGTTCTCTGGATTTTCTCCATATGCAAAGGGTGTCAATTTAATACAGTGACTAACAAGTGTGCATACTTGCTTCTACTTGCATTGAACCTTACAAACTACTCTCCTTAGCCTCTGTCTTCAGGTGAGTAGAGTGCTCTTTTGGTACGAATAATGGACTAATTGGTCTCTTCTAACTCTGTTCTGTAGTTTATTGAGAATTTTCCTACCCTTAGTAAATGACTTCAATTTGTCTTCATGTCTTTTTCTTGAGACTGAAAGCTTTACATCTTTTTTAAGCTATTACACATAATTTCTGAACAAACATGGTATTTTGTAATCATACTGTTTCAAACAGTTTATTTTCCAGACTGCTATTTGCTCATACAGTTAATCCACACACCAAGTCAGTTTAGCTCACAACGAAACCGTGGGTATTACCAAGTACTTTTTCCTCTCTTAAAGTTAAAGCTTTCAAGATTAATACAAATGGGATTTTTTTATCCACTTAAATTCTTTTTAAAACACCTATACTTTTTGCTGTTGTTGTTGAATTAGGTGTGCATACTTCCTGTGGCTTCACAGCCAGCTTTCTGTCTGACACAGAGGGCTCCTGAGCCAGAGGCAGACACTTTGCTGCACCTACAGCTTGTAGGCAGAAAATTAACAACCTCTATCCTGCTCTAGTTTGCCCCAGAGGTCCTTTCATCTGCTTATATTATGCACTCACTTCAGTCTATTCCAAATCATTCATGCCTTTAAGAAATTGATTTATTTCTCTATTTTCCCAAGTCCTGACTGATCAGCACTATGCAGTGGCAGCCTCTGTACATCACCAAACTCTAATGGCTCATATCAGACAACCTGATGCTCCTCCCCTCACTTCTTACAAGCTATACTAAGGATTGTATTAGTCTTGTAATGTTTCCTAAAGATTTAATTATGGTGATAAGTCAAATATAGAATTGGTACAATATCCTTTTTTGTCCATGGGTTGGATTTTAGAAACCAAGGAATTATTTCAGCAGATTCCAAAAATTATTGACCAAACCAAGATTGCTTTGTATGCGGTCACTGTGAAAATTATCCATATAAAATAATATTCTGATATTCCTGCAAAAATATGAGACTTATCAGTCCTTGTGATGCATGAAGAGATTCATACAGATTTCATTTCAGAATTTTTAAATGAATACAGCACTGCTTCTTACTGTGCTAGGGAAATCCACAGCTCAATTTTGTGCTTAAGACAACTCTTTTCGCACAACTCTTTTCATTTTAAATTTAAGTAATTCATACTAAGGTCAAACATTTCTTTATTAAGATGTTTTAATTTTTTGTTATCTAAACACAATGTAAACTGAAGGAGACTTTTACAACAGCAGAATCACAGTACCACAGAATGGATGAGGCTGGAAGGAAACTCAAATTCATCTAGTCCAATTCTCCTGCTTAAGAAAGGTCCTCTACAGCAGGCTGCCCAAGGCCATGTCCAGTCAGGTTTGCAATATCTCCAAGAAAGGAGACTCTGCAATGTCTTTGAAAAATCTTTTCCAGTGTTCAGTCACCCTCGTAGTAAAAAAAACATTTATTTATGGTCTAGAGAAATTTCATCTGTTTTAATGATGTGCACATTGCCTCTTGTCCCAGCTCTCTCAGCCCTTCCTCATAGGAGAGATGATTCTGCCCCTTCATCATCTTCATGGGCCTCCACTGGATGTGCTCCAATAAGTCCACATTTTTCTTGTACTCAGTAGTCAAACACTGAACCCAGCATACTAGATGAGTCTTAATAGTGATGAGTATGGGGAAAGGATCATCTCCTTTGAGCTGCTGGCAATGCTCTTCCTAATGAAGCCAAGGATATCATTGGTCCATTTTGCTGCAAGGACATTTTGCTGACTCACATTCAATTTGTTGTCCACCAAGACCTCCAGATCCCTCTCTGCAGAGCTGCTTTCCAGTCACCCCCCAGTTGATAGTGGTGTATGGGGTTGGTTATGCCTTCCTAGAGGTAGGACTTGTTTTTGCCCTTGATTGAACTTCATGAGGTTCCCTTTGGCCAAATTGTCCAGCCTGTACAGGTCCCTCTGGAAGGTAACACAACTTGCTGTTACATCATCCACCCCTGCTGGTTTTGTATCATCTGCAAATACAAGGAGAGGGTTGATCTAACTATAAAAGAGCAAGACAGATCAACAGGAGTCTGAGAGAACTAAGATAAAGCACTTTGGCAATCTGGAGAGCAGACAATGGTAGCTGCCTGCCACAGGGCAGAGGGATGTGTTACATACTTCTTGCTGCCCTAAACTTTTCCAGGGTGAGGAAAAAGGATGCTCTGGAGCAAAACAGTCCTCCTCATGTAGCCTCATTACCATAGAATTCTGTGTTCAACCTCCCTACATTCTTACTTCATTCTGAAACATAAAGGTGTCAATGTTCTCCCCTAAATGTCTTCTATGAGTTTCCTCTTTCTGTGACACTTTACTCAGTCACTTTCATTAAAGTTCTCTTTAATGATCCTTCAAAAAAAATAACAGAGGCCTACATCATACTTAGTTTATTTTCCTCCTGTTAAGCACACTGTCTTTCTTGAAATCTTTGTAAAAACTAAAATGGAAACACCTTCCTGCCAGGTGGAACAGCATGTGTGTATCATAATAGGTTAATGATTTCTTTATAGCTAGCTGAGCAACAAGTCAGTTGTTAAGAGATTCTGTTTTCCTCACAGACAGAGAATAATTTGACATACAGATAGAGATGAGGATAGCATGCTTATGTGTGTGCTTTGTTTCCCAGTTCATGTGATGACAAAATGTCTCCAATAGTGCTGTATATATTTAGAGGTTTTTGTTTTCTTATTTCTTTTTCACCAGAGAATGTTTTGCATTAAGGATAAGTACATGGTAACGGTACCAAAAGCCCTAGGACCAGCAACACAGATGCTCAGCATCTTCTTATAATTCTCAAGGGCAACAACATGAAGACCCAGTAAAAGCTTAGAGGCACCACGGGAGCTTGTGGGATTGGACAGTTATGTAAAAGAATAATTTTTTAGAAAGTAGCATTAGCTGAGAAAGTTCCTGGACATATGTGTAGCCAGGCAGCAGAAATATAATGAATGCTGACTGACTGGATGACTTTGTAGACCATGCAGAGAATAAGTTCTCTAAATATTTTTAGTAGCATCTGGCATATATTGAAACAAATTCTCTGCTAAGGAAACAGAGTGATATTCTATTGACAGCACTGGATGATTTTCTCAAAGAAGGAATCCGACTTACTGTGTTTTCTAACATTGCCTTTAGGCTGATGTTTTTAGTCCTGTTACAGGATTTGAATGCTAGGGCTCCCTACATCTTCAAAATCCATGGGACAAATTTGAAGAAAAATCTCACTTTGAATGTCAGAAAAGTTAAATTTCCCCATAATGAAAAATGTGATTTCTCATAGTAATATGTCACATCTTTATTTAGTTTTAAAAAAATAGAGTGATTCAAGAATAATAATCACAAATGAGATCCAAAATACCATGCCATATAATAATTGTGGTTTATAGTTGTAGCTTTTTAAACCTATCACTATTAAAAACATCTCTTACAGGCTTTAAATATAAACCATTTGTGAGCTTGGATATCTTAATATCACCTTTTTTCTTCACCTTAATTAAAAATGAGAAGATAAATATTTGAAACCTAGGAAGAGGTAATTTATGTTATTGACAGAACCTCAAAAAAACACCTTTCCTTTTGTAGGAAATACAGTGCTTGCAGCAAGTATGCTGAACTTAGAGAAGTCTTCAGATTGCAAAGAGTTGAGGGAGGGACAGATATCAAACCAATTATTTTGTTGTTTTGGTTCCTCTTTCAGAAACACAATCTCAGTCTCTTCCATTGCCAATACCAAGGAGAAAAAGCCTTCACAGTAATACTGCTCTTGCCTATGCTAGCAAGAGTGCCTCACCAAGTACCACTGTATTTTAATCACAAAATCCTTACCATGTTTCTTAACACTGCATGTTAAAATCTGCCAGAAACACAGACAGCAGATTAAAATCAACCCATAAGAAAGAGCTAAATTTGGGCTTACACAACATGCAAATCCCATCTAAGCAACAGGACAGTACAAAATGTATATGTGGGTGGATGGGTTTATACCACACACTGCTCTGGTGAGTTCAGTTTCTCTTTCTCCTGTACTTCTGGAAATCATTCACCAGAGCATTTTTTCTTCCCAGTTTCATTACCAAGTAAAAGATCTCTTGAGACTTTTATTCACAATTAGACTCACCAAGTCACTGATACTTTCTTCTAGCAACACTGACCTCCTTCCATCAGCACTTCCTACTAAATTTTACCTAAGACACTTTCTTAAACCCAGTCACTCATCCTCCTCCCACAGAACAGTAAGGCCTCCTTCTTATTTTGTGTCTTTTTCCTATAAGTCATAAGAGCTCTCAACTGTGCCTGTAGGCAGCTGTGATACTTTCTGGCCACAAAAGTTAGCATTTTAGTAACAGCGCAGAAATGGTGTCTTAGCAAGTTGTCACACCATCTTTATTGCCTTCATCTGCTAAAAGTGAAGTAGGGAGTTTTGAAACATGTCCCTTGGACTTGAATGTATAGATTCATTCCCACTTCATCACAGTGGCTGTTAAAGGCTGTCAGGCAATTTGCAGTGATTAATTAGGAAATTATTGTAGGCTCAGAACACTGAGGTTAAAGAATTTGAAGATGACATATGGAAGTACAGCTAAGTAATTATGCCCAGAAATGTGGTGTTTAATATGAAAGGCACATATGAGAGCTTCAAATGCATAGAGTTACAAGATTAAGAAAGGGCCACTTGCTCTTAGCTGCCCATTGACAGTTTGTCTCAGTCCCAGGCTTTCTGCTGTTGGACTACAAGTCTCTGTTTCTTTCTTCCACAGAAACACACTTGACCCATTTGTATTCTTTATTTCAGATTGCTTTTCCCTGGTAATTTATTCCATAGGTTTATTATTAAGTACATGAAGCACAGAAGTCCATACTGTGTTCCCCTCTATACAGCATGCAACTACAGTAAGTACCAAAAATAGTGAATTACATAACTGAATTTCCCTGTGAAAAAGTAGCGTGCCAAGATGATGCATGCTAGACAATGCAGTTAAACCCCCTCAAAGTGGTACCGTAAGTAATAGTTTCAAATAAAGAGTGTCATTTTCTTTTCCCTTTAGGATCAGGCTATTTTTCAGATCTCATAGACTCTTCTTAATAACTATAATAAAAAGCATCCAATATGCTAGGGTTCAAATGTATGTATAGATCATGTCATGTTTTTATAGCTGGATTTGATTGCCTGTTTATGCTTCTCCGCGGTCTGCATTCAAAGTTCAGAGACTCTGTTTCACTTTGAGTGCTTCCTATGGGGAAGGACATTGTAAACAGGGTAGCCAAAATCTTCAGAAACAGTGACAGTGTCCACTTTAGGGGACAGCAGAGTTCCTTGGACAGCCTGTCCGCCTAACTCATTCCCCCTCCGTTCCCCCCGCTAACTCCCTTTTCTTTCCGTTGTGTGTTATTGGAGGTATTTAATCCTTTTCTTTCTTTAAGAATGTCCTTCAATCCATAACTAATAATTAAGTCTTTTCAGATTACAATTTATGTATGCCAAACAGAAGGAAAATTGAAACAAAACCAGTTGTAAAAAAAAAAAGCATGTTAGAAATAAAGTTAAAGTTATAGATGATATTTTAACCAGAAGACCTTTTATAGGGCCTAAAAATAAGTCATTAAAAGGAAAGTGAAGAGAAAAAGAAAAGAGAGTATAAAGTCTGGAGAATGATGTTGTGAAAGTCAGAAGAGAAAAGGGAAGAAGTGGAGAAGCTGACAGCCGATAGCAAAGGAAAGAGGGAAAGATCAAGAGAGTGTGCACAAAAGGAAACATGAGCTAGCAGGAAAGAGCAAAGGACAGAAACGAATGACAAAAAATAACCAATTGTGTAAGAGCACGGCAAGAAAAGAGTAAATTAGATGACCATCATAATGGCAATTCATTGCATTATCTATAGGTCCTAAAGGGTGCTTTAAGGGAAATGATTTGCTGCTCTCACCACAGCCAGGATCAGAGTGGGTCCAGGCTTGGGTGCTGTGCAAGAGGCCGTGGTGGCTGGCCCCAGCACGTGCAAGTGACTGGGGGATCGAGGAGCCATCACTCCACCCCATCCCCCTGCACATGGACATTCACTGCTGCTATGAGAGTACTTAAAGCCAGTCATCACAATGGCTTTTCTGTGGAAATCATCACCCAGCACAAGAAGAGGGTTTCAGAGTGACTCTCCACTGCTCTGACCTGTCTACTCTCTGTAAAGCAAGGAGAACAGAATTGTGATTCTAGCGGTGATCCCTGGGGAGAGGCCAGAGACCTGTACCACTTATGCATTAATTTAAGATATATGGGGTCTCTAGGTCTAGTGCTGACCTTCATATGTTTAGATGAGTTTAACTCGCACCAAATATATCTTTATATATATTTTTATATATCTTTAATCTTACTTAATTATGCAGTAGGGAGCCTGAATCCAAAGTCCAGACCCCGAGGATCAGTGAACTGACTTATTCTACTATAGCAGTAGCTCTAAAACCCCACATTTTCTGAGGCCTATTATTTCACTAATATATTCTGATTTCTTTTGAAAACATTTGGAAGAGTCCTTCCCTATTAGAAAATCTCATTTTATTCCCCACAGATGGAAGCAGTTGTTTCCTTAGAAAGACAAAAAAGACCAATTTCACTTTCACAGCATAAGCACTCTACATAAACTTCAGCTTTTTCACCACTCTATTAGTGAAGCTAAAACATCTTGCAGAAGGAAAGCGAAGACTTACTATTCATTTTCCCTTCAGAGAAAAAGGTGCTCTATTCTATGGGATTTGCATCTTTCAGAATTTTAAACAATTTAACAATGCATACAATGGTATCACCATCTTCCCTACATACCCTGATGATGCTGGAGTTCAATCAATAATGGAACAGGCAAACTGCCTTTATTTTTGTGTCAACATTGGCAGATTTTTAAAAACAAACAAACAAACAAACAACTTTCATTTTTATTCTGAAAATGTTCTAAAAGACCAGTTCACACCAAAGTAAATCAGCATTTGTACACGTTTTTTCTATTTTTGAAATCCATACAATGAGTGGGCTTCCTTAGATGGTGATTTTGACATTATGCAAGGAGGGAGCATTCTCATGCTAATTGACAAATCTAAGCCATTCACAAAAGAAAGTTCCCTGAATAGTGCAAAAGTTGAGTTCCTAGTGGATTGAAGGAAAGGAGGAAAAAAAGCTGGTTTAAAACTAGTTTTGCCATTCTAAGGCTTTATCAGACTTTGTCTTGATTTACCTTCCTTTTGAGTAAAAATATTTGCTTTAGACTACAAAATACTGAATGTCAGTTTATGTAAGAAGACACCTTGTGGTAAGTATGACCATTAAGTATAAATATTTGCAGAAATAATAATTAGTTGAATCATGAGACAGCATGAAACCAACTTTCATTCTGTAGGGGTCTCATTTAATGCAATGGTTGTTTTTAAGTGCATTTGTGAATCATGTTTTTACTGCCTATGGAAAACAAGACTTTTTTATCAATAGGACTAGAAATAATCATAATGACAATAGTAAATCAGAAATCTGCAAAAATGTTTTCTGAGGTACAAACTGGGTTTAGTATGAGAATCCACCACCACATGCTGTTCACTATCATAATTTTTGTTACTAAGATTAAAGTATAAAAGTTCCAACAAAAAAAGATATCATGTTTCTATCTTAATATAGTGGAGGAAAGACATTCTCTTTTTCAATGAATAAGATAATCATTCTACCAAAAAAATATAGAAAAATATGGGAAGAAAGGGTAAATTAGACAAAGGTTTATCCTCACAACAATTCACCCCATACACTAGTCCAACAAAAAACCTCTGCATCACTTCCTTCCCACCTAAGGCCTAATCTGAGGGTTCTAATGGTTATTTGTGCTTCTTAGACATGTTGTCCCTCCGTACATGGTAAATTTCAAACCTTGGTACTAATTGGGGAAATAAAGGATTCTTACTACAGGGTCAGAACAAGTTTATATTCAAGGTCCATGAAAAAATTCCAAAACACTTGAATAAGCCCTGGATCAGCTCCATATTAAGGATCTCTTAATATGATCAGGCCTCAGCCTTACTTCATTGACTTCATTACAATCACTCAAGATTCACACAGTAATTGTGCAAATAACTGCTATAAAAAAGACAAAAGATGATATTGTATTGTTGAACTTTCTCCTTATCTTCTCCCCCATTTTTTATCTGAAATAAATGTGCTGGCTCATTTGCAACAAAGTCACTGATATACATTCAATGGCAACTTGGTCCATCAAGAGTGACTTTATGATTAAGTCATCAAATTAAATTACAGGCCCAACATTCCTTCCATTGAAATAAGTAACAAGAGTGTATCTGACATCAATGATAGCAGATTCTCAACTTGTATCTTTCACAAAAGAAATTTCTTTTAAAATAACAGAGGCACAGGAACCTAACCTTTTACAGTATGGTTTAATGTTACATTACATTATGTACAATTTTCAAAGTTGGAAAAGTGATGAAGTGACAGTAGTAACTCCTATATAGTTGGCACATCTGAGGCACATCTGATTCCTGTTATAACTGATTTTCAGACAAAAAGAGACAAGTTAAAATCTATAGTAAGACACCCCAGAAAAAAATACTATAGAGACTAAAGGAGATGGCAGCTATATCTCATACATAAGACACAGTGCATACTTACACAGTCAAATGAAACTGGCCTACTACTTCAGTAGTCCTACTGAAGTTAATAGCATTAATCATGTAAAGATGAGAGCAATTTCATGCTATACATAAACAGGTATAGAAGCTTATAACAGATCTGACATTTATCCTTGGCAGGGAGGATGAGGGAAGGAAAGATATCTCTTATCAAACTAGGGCAAGGCTTTCATTCCTGAATAGAAACTCCACAAATTTCACCAAGAACTTAATTTATCTGGGCCTAATTAACACTGGAGTTGCTGTAATTTATAATCAGTAACAGTGGAAAATCCTGAATTCAATAAACTTCATATTTCTCTGCAGTACTCTTCAACTGATTTGGGACCAAAGCCTGCAAGATTAAAGACCACAACAGGCACCATGAATGCTAAGAACACTCTACCTGAACCTGCCCCAAAGTATTTGGATCCAATAATTGTAAAGTAATGATGATTCATAAATTATTGAACCTATCTATGCACAAAATTAAAATGTAACATCAAGCACTTCTCAAACACTTGAAAACAGAACTACAGAATACCTTTACTCCTTTCCCTGAGAAGAAAATTACTCAAGATTGGAATAGTGTATGTGTGGTATATGTGTAAGGAAGAGAGCTGGAGTATTTTATATGCTAAAGAGTTGAGTGTGTTGTCTTTGTGAAAAGCAGGTCTAAGCTTACATAGACTCCATATTGTAGTTGATTTTCTGCAACAACATGCAGGAATTCTGTGTAACTATTTTATGGGGAAATTATTAAAACAGGTATTATTAGTGGTTTTTAAACAGAGGATTTACAACCTGTTTGAATATTTCTCAGACTGCAGTACGCAGTTATATGCCTTCTGCTCCTGGACATAAATCAAAGGGACTGCTGCTGCTGCTGCCACTGCTTCTACACCCTGAAGTCTGCAAACTCCTGACCTAAACTATGCACCACATTTAATTCATGCCAGCCCAGACATTTTCCTTAAAAAATCCAGTGTTTGTGGCAACCCTGTGTTTATGCCAGCCCAAACATGTTCAGTAGACTTTAAAAAATGAAAAAAGAAAATGAAAACTTGAGGGGATTTTGCATAGTTTTTTTGGGAGTGAAGATGAAATCTTGGCCATGTTCAGTCAACAGCAAAACTTATAGTGATGTAATGATCTCAGAACACAATCATGTTAGTGTTCAAAAGAGCCCAAGTAGCTGAATGACAAAATAAGACTTAGAATAGAAGCTGCTTTAGAGATATTTTTGCTCACAGGCTCAAAACCCCAGTACAGTCAACTTAAAGAAAGAACAAACAAGCTATCCATGAACAAAATTAACCAAGATTTGAGCCATTTCATTCTAGATGAGAGCTAAAACTTACTTTGCACTTTCCATTAGTAACCTCTGCCTCCTTGAGCTTACAGAAAAAGAAAACCAGGCAGCATACACTGGCAAGACAAATACTGATTTACTGTTACAAACAAAACCTACTGCCAGCATAATTTTCCATTTGTAGTAAAGATTCTCTTTTTATCACTAATTTTGGCTATGTTAGGTAAATGCTTAACATCAGTATCAAAGCAGGATAACCACTATTTCTTTTCTAAGCACCCTGGAAGAAGAGAATACTGCAGTTTAGGCGTTCAGATCCAGAGATCTGGTCACTGGAGAAAAGGCATGAAAGCTGACAGAAAGCTGAGACCAATGCATTATGCCGGTCCTTGACTCAGTCATTGGGAATTTCTTGCACTCTACTTCTGCCCATGGGTCCAAATCTAGCAGGGAGAGCTCCAGTCTCAGAGCTCTTTAGGCACCTGGACCCATATTTTTAATGCTAGTCCTGATTTATTACCACAATTCTACCTGAGTTTCTGACATAGCTACATGGTTTTGAGACAAGGACTGGCTCATACCGTTCTGCTTTACAAAAAACAACAGACAAAAGTGGAGCACAGCTGAATACTTAAATATGCCCAGACTGCATTTCCAGTATCTTTTCTAAGCCATTTTTTTCCTGGAAATTAGTGTCCTTTTGAGGTAGTTTTGAACTAGCATAAAAGTAAAAGCTGCAGGCTGGAAAACTAGGAAGCCAACAGCAGCACAACGACCCAACCAGTTCAACTGCTATCTTACGATGAGCACAATATAGATTTGATGGGAAGGGGTAAATACATGACTAGAAATAAGAAGTATCTTGGCTATTACAGGTCTCTTCAGTTAAGAAAGTATGTATTCACCCTTCCACAGGGGAAGCTTCATGGGACTTCCTTTTTTCTCAAAGACATCAATTACAGTTTTTGCTTTTCTAGTTACTATGATTTAGTAGAAAGTGCCAAACTACCCAGCAAGACACAAAACCCAGATGGAACATACGCTTTGCCCCAAAAACCCTGAAATCTAAATGAGACAAGCAATGCAGTCTAGACACACAATGTACTAGATCACCACCAAAAGGCATTAAGGTCAAACATTATATTGCCTTTTATTTGTTTGTTTTTAAAACAGAACTTATGGGGTTGATTAGCACTGAAAAGCAGTTACCCTATCCCTTATGTGATTTGTACTTCACATACACAATATACAAAGAAGGTGTAAAACATTTCAGATGGAAGTGTATGTGTAGTAAGCAACAAAATACCTCATCCATTTTAACTGTATGACCCCAATAAGGATCCATTTCCCAAATTTCAGCTTTCACATCTGTACTGTTTTTTAAGCTACGTTTTACAAATACATAAAGCACAAACATTAGTAAGGAAAATAACAATATAACAAGTGTGCTCAAAAAGAATAATTTTTCCTGTTACTGGGATTTTCTTTTTTTTTTCCCCTCTTATTTTCCCTCAGGAATATTTCTAGTATGAGATTTTTTTTTAGCCAGTTTCACCCCAAAGTAAATATCTACACATTTTTAATCATTCCTACATATATTTCACAGTAAGCCCTGAAAATATCTTTTTTAATAGACACATTGAACGAACAGCAGAAATCAAGCTTGTGTAATCTATAGAAGTGCAATTCCAGTTAACACATAGCAAAAACGATGGGATAAGTATGTGTAACTGTAACAGTAAAGCTCAAGGATGTTAACCTCGCTTACATGACAAGGCAAGTTTGAAGTTTGCTTTGATCCATAAGAAATGAGTTGTAAAAAGCACTTCTGTTCACTTCTGTTCTGCTGCTCAGGAATGAAGAATTCCTTTTGCTGCATTATGCATAACATCATTACAGACAAGGTACAAGTCAAGAGCAAGTGGTTCAGATATCCTACTAGTATACTAAAATAGCAGTGGGACTATAAAATGGTTTAGGTACTATATTACACAGCTCTTCTTTAAATACCACTTATGCCGTCACATTTGCCAGGAATCTTTCTTTTTAAGTGTTCTAAATGTAAAGTTTCTGGTATCTGTTCCCTGAAGGCAACTTCAACTAGAATAGGCAGGTTGGTATAGCAGATGACTATCTATTCCTTACAAACTACATCTGATGTGCTGTGTAGTGATAAAAAGCCCCTTGTCAGTTTGGATTCCAACCTAAAGGCAACTGCTGTCCAGATCTTACAGTGAGAGATAATGTGGTGTAATTAAAGCTCACAACCTACAGATACAGCATGCCAAACATCACTTACTTTAGTCAGGACTGGAAATTTTGGCTCTAAATTTATTGTGAGGATTTTTCTAATCTGTAAGAAGAAATCCTGCTTAGGCCTTTTCCTTTCCTTTTAACATTCACAGCCTGTCTTTCTCTCTCCCCCACCCCCGCCCTCTTTTCCCTTCTCATATATGCTAGCAAGCTGCATTTAAAACACTTCATGAACACAGTCTATATATAACAGTTGTGCTTTTTGTGTCCGCTTGCAAACTTTCCCAAATTTATTCTAGGCACTTGAAGAATGACAGTTCAAACACTCAGTAGAGATTTACTCAATTTTAGCAATAAAATTTTAAAACTAATTTCCATTTAGCATGCCAAAGCCTCACATAATTTTTATGTGCAATTGAACTGGGTGAACTGGTAAATTAAACTGTTATTGGGAATGTTCTCTGATACTGGGACACAGTGGCCTCTGGGTGTTTCTGTGGCAGTATTCTAGTTTAGATGAGGAGGCACTACTAAAACAAATCTCCCAGTAGTTCCCACTTCCTGCACTTTGGTTCACACCACATTTGGAATGTGCAAAATTAATTCCTTTCAGATAAAAATAAACCTGGAGAAGCGGTCTCGGAGGGCATCTAATGCACTTTGACTACTAATGGACATTCAGTCTACAGCAGCAGGCTAGAACTAGACAACAGTAAAACCCTCTGAAATACGAAGAGTGTGAATGACAGTGTTGATGTGATCCTCAGCACCAGAGGCTTTCTTCCATAAAGCCTCTTATTGGGCCTTTTCCATAATATGGACATTCTCTAAATTGTCAGACAATTTCTTTGCACACTTCTGGCACACATGACATCAACCAATCCTACCACTCTTTCAAAAACTCCCCACCAGCTCAGGAGTACAAATATTTCCAGGACCATTTCTGAAAGGCACTTTTTCATGCAGCCACCTAACTGCAGAGAATGATGGAATTTATTAACAGTAACACAATCTGTTCCCTGGTCCAGCAGTCAGAACCTGGGAACATTTTCATGCACTTTTAATTCATTGGCATAGTCGTCTCACACCTGCAATGCAGTTGATCGTCTCCCATGCAGAGACCGAAGAGTGAAGACTTTCCTCTGCATCTCCTTTCTCAGGTTTTTCAGTCAAGGGTGAGGGTAGCTGCTGCAACAGAATAAAAAAGAGCCATATGTACAGCAACTCACATTGTACTCGGCTCATTTTCCTGTGTTTCTGTTATTCTAGCTCGAAACCGCTCAAAGGCTGACAGCATTATAGCTGTTAGTCAGTCTACTAGTTTCTGTGACAAAGGTCAGTTCAGCCCATCCAAATATTTTTACTTTATCAAACACTGTGTGATAGAGAGTTACAAAAATTCTGGATAATTTTTTTCTGTGTTTACTGCCATATTCAAGAGCTCAGGGATTCTCAAATCAGACTTAAAGTTATGGGTGCCCTCAGAATCCTGCATGGGCTCATCATACAGCCCATGTGTCAGAAAGAATACCTAGTGTTCAGTACACAGAACTGTAGACTAGCCAAGATCTACTTAGTCTTAAATGATCCTTTCACTGCAATCATAAAAATGAAAGCTTCTCATTTGCATAGACCTTATTTGAAAACTCAGAGCTATACACCTCTGTTGCTGCCTAGTGAAAATGTCTCCAGCTTATAAAACTCATCTACATCCATGTTTTATGACTATCTCCACACTGCCGAGGTCTGCCCTTGTTTTGCCTCTCCTGGTGCCATCATGTACCACATCCATCCTTCGCAGTGCCATATTTAGCACATCCTCAGCCTTCAGCTTGAAAGCGCGATGCCTGCCCCATCTCAGCCTCATCACATCACTCCACATGGTCCACGGCAGGCTCCTGCCATCCACCCTGGTATCACCATATTAGTGTGTTCTCCCTGCATTTGGACTAAGTAACTCAGAATTCGTGCCTTTGAGGTGACACTGCAGATCTACTAGTTTTGATGGACATTTAGGATGGACTGAAAGAAGAATTGGGTCGGGCTGGAGTGTGTGTTATGAATCAGAAGTCTGTGAGACTATTATTTAGTTTTGCAGCTTTAAATAACTGGCAGGGTTCTTGGAGTACAGAGTGGGATTTGGTATGCTTTTTGAATCACATAAATAAATTTTGGCAGCTTGACTTAGAGGGACACTTTCAGCAACGCCTGAGGGACTTGGGAGCACACGTCCCACTGACTTAATTAACAAAACACATTAAGAAAATCATGAAGATCTTCCTTTCCAAACATTTAAACCCAGGCTGGAACATAGTTTCATTATATAGCTGACATTTGTTCATCCTGTAAAAGATAATGTCAACACTTAACTATCTGCTAGCTGGTTTTATCACTCTCTTAATAAATTATCTAGTCCCATCTTTCTCCTTTATCTGTATTACCACCATTACAAAAATAGATCACCATAGTCAGCTTATTTTTGGTACAAAGTACTTGATTTAGTAGTAGCAGTTATTTGATAATTCCTCATTATTTTCTCTATGTCCTGACTGCTGCTTGATCTTTATGTTTTGATGTCACTGCAGGGAAATCCATTGCAGGTACTGAGATTGTGGGGACCTATATGTGCATACAACCAGAAGAATTTGGCCTATAAGCAGGTGTTTTCTATTCAGCACCTCACCTTTGATGAGGAATTCATTAAATTTCAAAACAGAATAGGAAAACAAACAGGCTTCTCCAGAGAAGTAAACAGTACAATTACAAGCTAGACATAAAAAGCAATCACCTAGAACAATAAAAATCATACTCCAGATGACAGGAAACAATAGACTCCACATTGTATATATATTCACTTGTGCCTTTTATAGACTGAATAGAGTTCAGGACATGAGGCTTAAATTTAATGTGAAAGTTGTCATACCTGACTTCAAGGTCAGTACTATCTCTTTAATCTACTTAAGTAGTGAAACAAAATTACATAAAACTATGTAACACACTAAGGAAATGGAGGATGATGAGAACAGCTTCTTCAGCCAAGTTATTTGGCTACCTATGTAGAAACACAGGTTTCCCTAGGTTCCTTGTATTATCATGAGACACTGATGGATTCCTCCAAAGGACAATTCAGAGTACAAGTCTAACCAAAGTTATATCTAGCTGCAAAAACTGGGAGCATTCCTTTCCAGGAAACCCAGATATAATTTTCTTGGGTGAAAAAAAATATATATATATGTATTTTCCCTCCCCTTCCTCTTCCTTTCCTGTGGAACAGAGCCTGAAGTGCTTTGACCTGCCCTTGGTGGAGGCTCAGCCTCACTGCTGTGAGGGGAAGACAGCTCCAGCCTCAAGGAGGCCTCAGTTCAGCTCTTGACTGAAAGCAGTGGAGATGTGGATTTACATGAGGGGTGAAAGGCTAGCAACACCAGCACAATCTGGCACATGTGGCCATGTAGAATCACAGAATCATTAAGGCTGGAAAAGACGATCAAGTCCAACTGTCAGCCCAACACCACCATGCCCACTAAACCATGTAGCCCCTCTGCCTGTCTCCACGTGCTTCAGCCAGGCCCAAATCAAAAATGGAGTTACACCAAAACCAAGAAGAGAGACAGACTGTCAACAAATGCCAGTGGGTTTAGGCCTGCTTGACATAGAGGAGTACAATGTACCTGTGTTTTGTTTGCTGTGACAGCCAAGCTTAGATAGGACATATGAGTATTCTAGCCACGCTGTGTCCATTTTCTAGCTCCAAGGATGCAATCTTTCTTGAGTTTTCCTACAGAACTTTATAATGGGAAATTAGGAAGAACATTTAGCTCACAGTACTATGTAGAGCATATACAACTGATTTGCATCTCCTCTTGACAAACTGCATTTGCTTACTTCTCCTGCCTTTATCTTCTCCAAGGTCAATAATTTCACTCAGCGAAAACTCCCTTAAACACACCTCAGTTCTATTTTTTAGTGCAGACTGGAGAATTTCAAAGGAGCTGAAAAGGAGGCTTTGCTGCATCCAGATCTGTCTGAAACTTAGCAATTTCCATCATCAGGTTTTTATCAAGGTGTCATTGGTTTCAGTTTCTAGGGGGTTGTCTCTCATGAAACTCAGTTTGAGTTCCAGGCTTAAATAAACTAAAATAACTCCAAGTGTAACACAGTAAAAAAAGAAGCTCTATGTTGGCATGTCGCATAGATACATGCAACCATAAATCAGTCAAGACTTACTCAAAATTAGCCATAGGTTTGCCTGAAAGATTCACAACTTCAGTTAACCTTTTAATAAACCTGGCTGAGCTTTCAGAATGTGTGGGTGCAGGTTTTATAATACAAGCTTTCATAGCTCAAGTAATCACCTGCATTCTGCACTCTGTACACGCATTACAAAACAAGTCCTGGTTCTGGACTCTTTTATACTCAGATAAGTCAGATACAGCCCATCAGAGTTGAGTTACCTCTCTGAATAAACACCCTGAGCTCAGGGTGCATTTATGCGGTCAGAGCATTTATGTGGTCTTCTTAAAAGAGCACATAAGGGTCATGTTAAGAATCTCAACATGAGCTAGCAATGTGCACTTGCAGCCCAGAAAGCCAATCATATCCTGGGCTGCATTAAAAGAAGCACAGCCAGGAGGTCAAGGGAGGCGATTCTGCCCCTCTACTCCATTTTGGTGAGACTTCACCTGGTGTACTGTGTCCAGCTCTCAGGCCCCAGAAAAAGAAGGACATGGAACTGTTGGAGTGAGTCCAGAGGACGGCCATGAAGAAGATCAATGTGCTGGAGCACCTCCCTTATGAAGCCAGGCTAAGATAGTTGGAGTGTTCAGCCTGGAGAACTGAAGGCTCTGGGGAGACCTTATTGCAGTCTTCCAGTACTTAAATGGGTCCTGCAGGAAAGCTGGGGAGGGACTTTTTACAAGGGCATGTAGTGATAGGACAAGAGATAAGAGCTTTAAACTGGAAAGGGGTAGATTTAGATCAGATTTTAGGAAGATATTCTTTACTGTCAAGGTGGTGAGACACTGGAATAGGTTGCCCAGAGAAGTTGTGGATGCTCTCCTCCCTGGAAGTGTTCAAGGCCAGGCTGGACAGGGCTTTGAGCAACCTGGTCTCATGGGAGATGTCTCTGCCCATGGCAGGGGGGTTGGACTGGATGATCTTTAAGGTTCCTTCCAAAACAAATCATTCTATGATTCTATGGTTCCATGAATGGATGTCTTGAATTTACGAAGAAATTCAAGTTTACTAGGTAGATCGTAATTCTAAGGAACAGAGTGCATATTTGGACTGGTTTTTTTATATAAATATGCCAACTCAAGGAAAAGGAAATATAAAGTTTTAAAACTAAAACCCACATCACAGATTTAATTTGACTGCAAATACTGTTAGAAATAAAGTACACTTTCTAAAAGTATTATGATTTCAGTTAAGTCCTTACTTTATATTTCATGTTCATTTTTCTAGAGAAAATTGTTTCATTTTCAGACTGAACTTGCTTTTGCAGCTGCTTTTATGCCTGCAGCTTTGTGTAATCTGGAGTTCCACTTATTGAAGGCGGATGTTCTCCCGAGATTGGTCTCTCTCAGTTCCACACAACACCCACTTGACATTTGCTGAGGACAAGAAATAAGGCAAAGGACATAATATGGTTAAAAGTCAAAAGCTATAAATACCTTCAGCCTTTGAAATATTCAGCATCTTAATATGGTTGCATACAAAGTTCAAGTAAAAAGCACTTCAGGTTCATTTTTCATGTTATTCCTAGTTTGTGCTCTAATCTAATATAGTATTCAGAGTTTGATTTGCTGATCATTTAATGCATTTATGAATAGACATCAACACTGAAAAGTGAAATCAGATTAATGCCTGTGCAGTAATGTCAGCATTCTTGGGGCACTCGAAGTATTTTCTCACATTGCCCAGAAAAACACCCTCATAAATCTTTTATTTTTCCCCACAAACTGAGATAGCTGTTAACCACTCACCAACGCTCAGATCTACAAATGTAGTCACACATACAGCTCTTAATTAGTCCTCTAATTCTTGCTAAAATCAAAGGAATTTAAGCAACTGTGTTTTTTAGGTACCTTAACATCTTTCTGAATGCAAAGTTTCAGTTACTGAAAAGATAAAAAGCAAAACTGTGTATGAGGTTGCTAGAGTTAAGCGTGGAGGGAGAACCAAGGTGAAGTGTCAGAAAGTCATGAAGCACTGACACATTAAATTACATTATCACTGTTTGCATTAGAAAATTCCCCTTGCACACACATACACATGCAATACACAAAAAGCATATGAAAAGCAGCCAACAGTGTCTACTTAACCCAGCTCCCAATTTGATACTAATTTACTCTGGACTCACAGTGAAAGGGTATTGGAGAAAGTGGCTAGACCACAGATGCTTAAAGGCAGAGCTGGCTACACAGGGCAAAGAACCAGGGAAATTCTCTTGGGCCCTAAGGGGAGAAAAGGATAGCGCTCATCTGAATTAGGTAAAAGTGCAAGTCAACTAACAGGTGGGTGTGAGGAAGGAGCGACCCATGCCTAAATATTTGCCTGAGAACCCAGCTGTCTACTGCCAGCCCACTGCAAAGGTATTCAGGTGCCTACTACCACTTCCAAGAATTTCAACTCAGTGTCTAAATTGTATCTCAGATACCTATGTGAACTTTTAGGTTCATGAATGGCTTTCAAAATGTATCTCCTATTCTGCTGGGGAAAAAAAATTCTCCTTTGTTCCTGTATGTGCTCAGAATTAATTCATGAATTCCGGTATGATGCCGAGAAGAATGGTGGACATTATTTTAAGGGTAAATAGAAGCATTATATTCTTTGTGGTGTTAAGCAAGTTGTGTAAGTTTGTTGGACTTGAGCCAGAGCTAAGTTCCAGTAGTTTATGAAGGAGCTCTGTTAGTTTTTGTAATGATAAATCAGGCTAAATGAAGGAAGCATTCTTGTTTCTGGCAGGTACATTCCAACAATGGCTGCAATAAATGAAATCAGCTACCTCTGTGCAGCCTCACCTTTGATAGTATCTGTAAAAATACCTTTTTTGTCAGCTACTGTACATGTCTTTTCCCTGGGTAAGGGTCTTTTGAAGATTCCTGGAACGTCTGGTCGTGAAGTGGCAGCCCAAAGTTATTTAATCCCTCCGTTTTCCTATTTAAGATTATGTGCCATTTTTATTACTAGTGATAAAATCTTACTTTCAGTTAAGCAGTGGCCGTTGTACTTAAGAGTCAAGCATTTAGCCACATAGTTTGTCTGGCGTGTTTGGCAGCAACATTGCTCTAGGAAAGAGATTTTTGACGGAGGTATTTTGGCCATCATTTTTATTATGAAAAGAAATCAGTCAAGTGTCTCTCACTGAAAGCTGTGTTGGACAGAAAAAGCAAATTAGGATGGAGAATGTGAAAGGAAGTACTCATCCAGTGGATGGCTGAGCAGCATAGACCCAGAAGGTTGAATCCCAGAGTGGCAGTTTTAGGAAGCAGAAAATTGCCGGGTTTGCTACTAGTAACTCAGTTCCAATTCGTGTAAGTGCGGAGATCCCTCCTCCAGTTGGTCTATCAGTGTTGTAAATTCAATAGCTTACTCACAGCAGGTCAAATTGACATAATGTTAAAACACTGGTCACTCAAGTGTGCTAAGACTCCCAGTGCTATTGACACTTGCTGAGATGACCTGGTGCTTGCATACCAGCAAGTGACATATTTTCAGAATAAGTCTCCAATATAAAGGGCTTTTGTAGGGAA
>NW_010209041.1:53992-59113 GCF_000695765.1 Mesitornis unicolor
TTAGTTACCACAGCAGAGCAGTAGGAGGAACAGAATTCATTGTTTCTGTGAGACCACAAAAGTGCCTGTAAGGCTTTTTTTTGTTTGTTTTTAATGTATCTATATTGAAGCAATATTTTCTCAGTCTGGGTACGTGTAGCCTAAACCATTTTCTCCATATAATAATTTTACTCTGCTGAGAGGCAACATCACCTGGGGAGGGGTAAAGAACTCTAGAAAAGCTAAGTCATTTTCCATGTCCGGTTTTTCCACTTAAAAGCTTGACAGTGCCTCCTTTTCATCAGACTTTGTTTATTTGTTTGCTTTTAATTTCAAAGGTTTTTTAACAGATTTGGACAGAAAAGTGAAAACAGCAAGGGTTTGATAATTGTACTCTTTTGCAATCAAATTTATGACATTTATAAATATAGATGCATGGATTAAAATTCCTAGACAATGGAATATTGTTATTGGCCAACATCCTAGGCTGCATACCTGGTATGCTGAGGTATTATCAAGCACAGGGTAGGGTTTTATGTGTGAAAGCAGTGCTTGACTGGATTTAAATGGTTTTGATTGGAGCAGATATGATGCATAGTTGGACATAATGTTCATAATTGCCTATTTTTCTTGGCAAACAACAAGGTGCTTGATGACTGTTTTCTGAAATGTTCACATCTATGTCTTTGCGAAGTGTACCACAATTTAACAGTAACTCTGAACAAGTTTGTGTTGTAGTCCTCTGTCCTGGTTTCACTGGGATAGAACTACAGAATCAATTTTCTATTCAGGAAAGCTGCATTTCTGAGAAAACTGAAGCACCCAATTCAGTGGGAACAGAGTTGATCAGACACTTTGTTTTATCTGTGGCCAGCCTTGGTATGCAGGTTGCCACAGTGATCCAGGTCTTTAACATCTTCAGGTTAGCCAGGTGCAGAATCTAGGAGGAGAGAAAGCCTGGGCAGCTGACCCAAGCTGGCCAACAGAAGTATTTACACTGTAAATGTTACACTTACTATAAATTGGAAAGTTTGCTGAGGATAACTCTCTTTTCGCAATGTTCGACATTCCAGAAGGGTCACACCTGTCATTGTGTTCCCAAGACCCACTTCCTTGTTAGTTGTGACCACCGCACTTTCACTGGAGCTGTGGTGGTCACAGTATTTGACATCTAGCATCCACTGTTGGGAGTACACCACTCACAGACACTATATGGGCTGAATATAGCTTTGTGTACTTTATAATGGTACTGGTATTAATATTAGTTTCTTCTAAATATTTTATTGCATCTGTTTCCATTTCAACCCACGGATCTCCTTTCCTTTTCCTGATTTCCCCCTCCATCGAGTGATAAAACAACTGACTGAACAAAGACACTCTCTGACTTAGAGTGAATTCATTCTTTATTGACTTAGTTTCCTCATTACAGCAGAATTGTAGCATCTCCTTTGTCAAGGTTGAATCTTGGTCTGGTTTTAATGACAATTCTCACAAACACCTTTGCTCTTTCCCTTGTACTCTCTTCCTTTTCATACACACATTCTAATAACCATCACCAAAAGTCAGTCAAATCTGCAAGCAGTCTCACACGTGTTCCTCAGACAGACTAATTTTATTTTTTTTCATTAGTGTTTGACACAATCCAGAGAAGGTATTTTAATATAGGCATCACAAAGCTATAACAATTCTAGCCACCCTGACGCACACGTGTGCGTGCACATATTTTTCCTCCCCAAGGCACAGTTCTGCCTCAGAAAGGCATATGTTCACTACCTTACTTGCAAAACGTCTTTCCGAATTTAATGCATTCCAAGCTGGAATTCAGAAAAGGACAGCCCAAGCCCTCTTCAAGCAGGGCTCCCACCATTGCCATAATCCTACAGAGTTACTTACAAGCCCTTTCCAAGTGCTGGGCATTCAGGAAGCCTTGCCTGTTCTGTTTTATTTTGTTTTTACGACAGAATGATCTGAATTCTTTATTGTGTTTATCTATAGTTGCCTCCTGGGATGTGCCTCATCATGGTCTGATAAGATGATCCTTCCATCATATAGATATGCCACTTGTGAGAGTGTGCAATGCCTGCAATCAGGATACATGCTCAGATGTTTTTTCCCCAGTCCTCTTTTCAAGCATCTTTCAGCACTATTTGCTCTGTCCCTCTTTTAGCTGCCCTCTATTTCACCTGCATCAATGTTCTTACTCCATGCCAGCCTGCTTTCCTGATCCCCTGCTCCAGCTTCTTCTCTCAGGACTGAAACAACTGCTTAGTGACTGGCCCACTCAGAGCAGAACAACTCATATATCTTTCGCCAAGTTTGGACAAATCACAGGAGTTTCCAGATGAGATAGCATTTCATGTTCTCAAAATCTGAAGTGGTTTGTGCACATTGTCATCTCAGCTGATCTGGGGTATAAATATAAGACACCTAACTGACACAGGTGGTATAAAAGCTTCAATACCGGAAGGGACTGCCCATGTGCAAAGTGGCTTGAAGAGGTGGAAAAGTTCCATTCGAGATTTAGTGAGACCTGAAATGTCGGATGCTACACATAAATTATGCTTCTCATAATAAGTAGGCAGAAACTGAGCACCTCTTCCTATCCTCATAATTTAGATGTTGCCAATTCTAGGCCAGTGTGTCAGAGGGAAAATATAATTTTCTAATGTTTGGTACAAGAGAAAAGCTATGTAGAGACCTGACAAGTAAAACTACCTCTTGAGTGGAAGTAAAGAACATGCTCACCTGAAAAACAAAAGTCTCTTGTTCTCATGATAGAGAATGAGCAATCCCACAGTCCATACTTTAATGAGCATCAGAGGAAGCCAAACATTCTTCTGAAAAAAGGTCATTAAAGTCCTAGTGCTCTAAAGTGAAGACTTCCTGAAGACTGTGTCCTAATGCAGGGAAGAAAGCAGATTGTGAATGTACAGCATAATAAGCCTCAGTCTAAATTGATGGAGAGGACACCATTAGGCTTCTGAAAGGATGGCAGCCAAAAGCAAGTGTTTTTCCTGGATCATTGCTTGCTTGTGAAAAGCCAGGAGGCATGGCTGGCTGGGGTGCGTGAGCTGTAGATTGAGTGTCCCTCTGTATTTCCCAACAAACAAAACCACTTCCACACAGTCCAAAATGAGGACCTGGCAGTGGGAAATGTCTTTTTCATCTCCACAATATTATTCTTTTCTTTCTCTGTCATTAGGCCAGCTGTAGGGAAGAACAGAGCAGTTCCTGTTGGGTAGGGAGGAACTGCTCCTTCAGCTAACAGCATGCTGTTGCCCCAGATGTCATCTAGAGTACTTAGAGCATGCATTTAGCTATAACAGACTCGCTGCATTTGTGATATATTCTCCAATAGAGCTAGGGGGGAGGAAAGAGTTCCTTAAAACCATCTAGTAATGTCATTTCTAATCATATAGCCAGAGAAACTTCATGAAATGTACTTACTTATGGTAAAGCTGAAATTCAGACTATCATCTAATATTCAGCAAATTTACCATTTAAAAGACGTGTGCTTGACAGTCTTTTCACCGCATCTTGGGATTTGGGTGATCCAAGACAGTTCTGCTCCAGCAGACCCTACAAGCAATAAACAGACATTCCTCCATTCATTTGTCAGATTTTTAGCACATGATAAATTAAAGCACTGAGAAAAGAAGCCTGAGTCTGCTGGTTCTCCGTGAGTGTTGGAATGCTCAGGATTTGCTGGTGGTTTTAAACTTCTTTTATTAAAGTGGAATAAGAGGCTGTGCAGATAGACTTGTTCCAGTTTGGTGAAGTCTGTTGTAAATAAGATGGTTCAGGGCTAAATAAGAGTGTCTACATGAGTTTAGCACTGATTTAAGTGAATTGGTTTAATGAAAAGGTACAGGTTTGCATAAAGATGAGGTTTCACCTTTCCTGCTTCCTGACAGCTGTGCTCAATTCTGCTTTATGTGGAAAAGCAAAGGAAGAGAAGGGAAGAAATGTCTTTGAGATTATCTCACTGGAAAGAATGAAAACAAATGCATACCCTGCCTACTCCAGCTGCTGTCTACCCCAGGAGTAACAGTTTGAAGTGAGCTTATGTATAAACAATAAACAAGTTATTCCTGGAGCATTTGCTTTGAGCTAGGACTGCCTGTAAAAGGTATTGGTTTTGGAAGTGTTGTCAAAGAATCTACTTTTTAAAATTAGACTTTGCATCTCAGGCTCATTAAAATAGCCTTGAGCAAAAGTCTTTAATTCAACCTTTCTTTTAAGGTATGGAGTGTGAATTTGATGAGTAAAAATAACTTGAGTGAGGAATGTCTAAAATGGAGGAATTAACCACCGCAATATTTATGCAGTCTAGCAATGGATTTCAAGACACCTCTTTAACTCCTTTCTTCCTGTGGTAATCTCTCCTTCCTGTTTCCATACTCTGTTTGAAAGCTTAAAATTAATGCTTCAAAATGGGAAAAGGATAAAATGTGATCTCTAGTGCTAGTGCACAACTCTGTAGGATCTTTTGGCAATTTGTCATGCCGTTTTTTCTGCACAGAGAAGACAAATCTACCATCCTGTACAGAGTTTAAGAAATGTATTTGAGAGGATTTTATTTTCTCCTCCCTTCTCCAAGTAAGATTGAAATCAATCACCTGGACAAGATGCAAATTATTAATCTTGAGTCAGGCTTGTCACAAATATTAACCTTGTAGCATGTGTGTGTGTGGTAAGAGGAAATCATACTGCTCCTGAGAGCAATTGATAACGATATTATTAGCCAAGATTTTCCATGGATAGTTATGAACAAGTACTGTCTGTATGCAATTCAACAGAAACCCTGGGGAAAAAAAAAAGAAAATAAAAAAGGCATAAGCCTTAAAGCAACAAAAGCAGAATAAATACCTCTGTGAATTTCTTGCAGCATTAGTAACTTGACAGCATCTACCCATTCACAACAAAGCCAGGGCAAGCTCAATGTTTTCTGCTGCTGCACTAAATAAAAAGTTGATGCTAAGTCTCAACACTTAAGAAAAAATGACAACCTTTTAGAAAGTGCTGTAGTTCTAAAATGTCAAAAAAAAGAAGAAAGTGATTTTCAAAGCACATTGCATAGTGTTTTCTTCTAGAGGAACATGATCCCTTGTGCCTTTAATAAAAAGCTGGGTAACAACCGCT
>NW_010209041.1:59144-69643 GCF_000695765.1 Mesitornis unicolor
CTTTAATTCCCTGTGATTTCACCCTAGAAATGACAGCCCTACTTCATGTATCTGCCATTACTTCTAACCATAAACCTACTAAGTTATAAAAAAATGGACAAATCAAGTTGACAAATCATTTTAAAACATTTCTAGAAGGTGAGAAAAAAATAGAGAGAGAAATGTTCATCTTTGAAGTATCTACCTCATCGTTTTAGATGTTAATTTTGAAAGGCTATACACAAGTACTAACTTTCACGAAATAGCACTTACTTCATGACTGACCTTACTGTAAACAATCAAGCTATCAATATAAGAACAACTGTTCAAAATGACAGAATAAGGCTCCAACATCTCTAGAATTGTCTTTAATTTCTCTTTCAGACAATCTAGCCATTTCAGATAAATAGCACTTTGATATTTGTCTTCTGTGTTGTTTGCTTTCTTAATTAAAGAGCAGAATATATTGGCATTCTAGAGTCAAAAAAACGCTTCTTACATGAATCATCTTATTAAATAATATGTCCCTTTGCAAACACTATTTTCCTTGATAAGTACATGCACAAATAAAAGAATGGAAAAGAGTAATTGTTCGGTTGAGATGTAAGGGCACACAGAGTGGTTAGCACTAAATAACCTGGTCAGCAGCCTGACTAATCTGCTGTGGTTTGTTTTCACAGCTTTGCCCCTGAACATCAGTGCTGATGGCCTGACACTCCCTGCAGAGCCTGAGAGCGAATGGTAAGTCAAGATACTAGCCGCACAATGCTTCACCTGCAATGCCAGAGATTTGGAGGAGGGAGAATAACAGTTTGTAAAAACACTCATAAACTTCACTGGATTTTTCTTTCTGTCTTTTTTTTTCCCACCCTGCAAACTTCCTGTCAAAGCTGCCAAATACATTGCAAGGTCATTTAATGAAGTGGAATGTTTTTGTTTTTTTTTCTTTTACTTTCTAATTTTAAAACAAGCCTGACTCTTTTATTTTTTATTTCAAGTCAGGAATGGTAATATGACAGATTAAGGAAATCCAATAGCTCTCAAGGGGACTAAACCCCACAGAAGATCCCTAAAGGGCCTGCATTACCCATTCCAAAACCTGCTCATGCAACACTTCCACTCCAGCCAGCATCTGCTTTGTAAAGGCAGCGAGATCCAGGAAAGGCAGTGTGCTCACAAATTAGCCTCAGCTTCAGTGAGACTGAGCTCATTTTCTGAGCCATATGAGGCAGGAATGAACTCTGCAGAACTCTATAGCAGACCTGATCCTGCCTTTGTCCTCTCTTTGCTGCTTGGTGAGGTAAAAGCAGCCAAATTGCCTGAGTGAAATTTCACAATCTATTCAAAGCAAAAGATTATCTGATAAGAACTTCCTTCCCAATTATGCTTTGAGGCATGACCATGTTTGGTGCTGGGTGTTTCCTGCTAAGGTCCATCATCTTCCAGTGAAAGCACCACTGGACACTCATATAGGACCCCATGCTACCGCTGAAGTCAAACGGGAATTTTATCACTGTGCTAGACCTGTCCTCAGCATATGTATGGCTGGTGTAGAGGGCTTCCTACTCAGCATGTGAGCTGTTACAAGTTATACTGACAGACCTAGTTGTGCCCACTCGCCTGTAATATCCTAAGAACAGCTGTAAAGGGAGAGGCAAAAAAATCTGCCTATTGCAGTATCATATTCAACTGTGGCCGAGAGCAGGTGCCTAGAGGACAGAACTTTATTTACTTTCTCATCCTTCATAAACTTGCAACAGAAACCCTTCCTGAGCCAGAATCAGTAACCTGTGTTCAATACTATAAGTATTTTTCCCCTATGTCTAATCACTTTTCTGAACCCAGATAAAGTTTAAGTATACGCAAAACCTTAAGGCATGAAGTTCTACAGGTTGTTCACCATGGAAGCAATCTCCATTTTTGTTCATTTTCAGCCTATCCTCTGGCAGTTTCATTTGACTTTCCCTGGTTCTTGCATTATGAGAAGCAGCAAACAGTTATTTTCCAACACAATTTTTCTGGGCCACCCATCTTTTTCAGAAAGAATTCATTTTTCACTTAAACAGCTTTATTATTAAAGCTTATTTTCAGCTGTACTGTGTTGTTTACTCTTTACTGTGTTTGCCAGTCAATTGCTCGTTCCCTCAGTTCAGGTCCCTACAGGGACCTTTACAGGAATCTTCTTTTTCTTATTACGTTTAATAACTTATGACACTTAGCAAACTCTATCTTTCTGTTAGTTGCTCTCTGTCCAGATAATTTATGGCTGTGTTGAAAGGTACATGACCTTGGAAAGACCCTTGTGGGTCTTCTTTTGATACATCCTTCCAGACATTAATTCCCTATTATTTTCTTCTCACTTTTTAAAGCAGAACTTAGGTATTAACCTTGTGGTTCCAAATAGCACCTGATGTCCTTTTAGGAGCCAAAAAGGTGTTCACTACAATGCTCAACTGTGCATCTAACACTAGTTTTGGATCTAATCCAAATTACAACTCTAAATTCTAGGTGGCATCTGATTATCTGAGTAGTAAGTATTGCAATGGTTGGCTATGTGCTTTTGTTGCCAAAACTTTGAATCTCTAGCACATACAAATGAAAAAGTCATTTTTATAGTAACACAAGTGAACATGCCATAACAGTGGTCTGTTCAAGATTCTGCCACAGATTTGTCATGTGTAGCAAATGGTTTTGATAACTCGTTTGGCTTCAGGTCGCAATTGTCTGCTCAGTATTTGTCATCCCTTTTAAATTTAAGGTCTTCAGGGTATAAGCTGTGTTTTGTTACGGCTGTCTGTGACAACCCATATGGTGATTCTTGAACTGTTGGCAATTCTTGCAAGGAGTTTCAAGGTACTATTGTAATAACATAAATAATAATGTGTATCAGAAATGTAGGACTGTGAATGTGCTCCTTCACAATGCTTTTTATAACCAAGATGGGGCTCGATTTCTCTTACAGATGCAGGCCTAGATAGTGACGAGACAATGTTTTTTTGCTGGTTCAGTTAGAAAGGAGTCTTGTCATGGCAGTCAGGCAAGTTTATTGACCTATGTACAGACTGAGCATTCACTTTCCTGGGAATTACATGAGGATGGGATATTTAAGTCCCCTGCTTGTTTCCCTTGGGGCTCTATTTAAGGCAGGAGGTAAGTCAGAATGAGTAGTCAGGAGAATATAGACACTGCTACAGTTTCTTAACTGTTCGCACATGTGAAAGAGGTGTATCTCTTCTTTAGCTATCTCCTTCTGCGACCCTTATCCCACCAGGACTCTTAGTTCAGAGACCTGTATGCAAAATGGAGAACTGAACAAAATCAAGAGAAAACTCAAATTTATTTAGGTATCTATCTCAATAACATCTAGATCCATTTATTTATTTAATAACAGTGGAATAAGACCTTAACCAAAGTAAGTATTTATCTGAGATCCAAGCCTGATGTCATCAACTAGACTTTCTGAAAGACTCACCCATGTGCCTGGTAAGTGTTGACTGACTGTTTTGAAATGAGGTACTTGGTCATCCCACAGGAATGAGATTCTCCTTCACTAGTCGGGACTCAGCGGTTGCAATTTGAAAAGCTATGAAAGGAAAAGGAAAGCAAAAACAAACCAGAGATGTCTGAAGCTACATTTTCAAAATTAGTTAGTTTATGTTAAAAAGACGGGAGGATTTTTGACAATAAAATCATATCTCATTCAATCAAATCCAGACTTAGGTTTTTAAATATATTAAATGTATAACACATTGAGTTTTAACCTTCATTTTTTAATTCATGAAAAGCTTTTAATTATACAGAGCTGAAAAAGTAATGTTTACAAAGAATTGTAATTTGTAGGTTGGTAGAAGATGAACATTCACATTTTTCTATTTTGAGAATTTCTGCATGATCTCATAAATTTCCTAATACACTGAAGTGGAATATCTGGTTCTCAGATATGTTTTGTGACAGTTTAATAAGAGAGAGGAAGAGGCCATTTCTTGCTACAGTATTTCAGGAATAAGTTCACTCATGCAATGCCTAGAGCAGGGGCGAAGAAAGGATAATCTATGTAAAAGGAGATCAGACATCCAGTGCTCATCCTGAAACTATTCCTTTTGTATTGAAGGCATGTAAGTGCTGATTTAATAAGCTCTGGGTAGAGGTGTTAGTTTGAACGAAGTGTTCACAGAGGCTGCAAATAATGTGCCATTAACTGCACTTTCATGAGAGAAGCTGTTTGTAAAGTAAATTAAAAAGTTTATTCTAATGTGAGAGATTCAGCATATGTGATCAAAAGATGCGAGTTTGACACTACATACTGAAAGTGAGACTTCAGTAGTAAGAATATTCAATAAGTCAGGAATTCTAGTGGGTTCTATTCCCTCTTGTATGGAAACAATTGTGAAATTCAAATATTTATAAATGACACACACTGAACTGCAGTCTTCAGAATAATTTCTAGAGAAAATGAAATATCTTAATACTAAAGTGTTTCTCTTAATAATAAAGTGTTCCTACTCTGCTGTTACCACAAAATAGGATAAGAAGTTCCTACCGTGTCAGATGATTCCTGCTTTGTTGAACAATATTGAAATCAGCTTGATTTTCCATTGATGTTTTGTTTTTCTAATTCTGCTTAAAAGAGCAAGTGCTGACAATACAAATGCTGAGCTTATGAATAGAAGGACTGAATTTACTGAATTGCAAAAGAACCCTGGCTTCATACAGAGAATGGTTTGTTTGGTTTTTCTTTGTTATTTTGAATTTTGACTGGAAAATAAGGTTGTGGATTGGAGATATTGGGATATCATGAATGTAATTTTGACAGCCAGTAACTGAATTTAAACAACCAGGCATGTAGCTGATCTATGGCTAAGCCATGATACTTTCACTATTCGAACAATACAGATACTGTTTGGATATATTTTGCTGTTTTCTTCATGTTTTATGGAAGAAATTAAGGGACACATAGCCTCCTCATTTCAAACTTTTTTGGTTTAATGTAGCTTCTCCGAAAAATAAGCTTCTATATTCAAACATGTTGAGGGGAGCAAGGAGAAAGACTGATAAAACTGGACCTTTTCTGGGTTTTGTTTTTCTGAGAAAGGAAGGGTGGCAGTGACAAAAGACTTTGAGCTGATCTGGGATTTCTCAGCAGAATATTTGTTTACCGTAAATCTCCTGTCAGTTTTGAAAGCAAAAGTAAAAACTCTGAGCTAAAAGCAAAACATTTCAATATTAAGGACATTTAATGTATCACTTGCTAGAGAAATAAACACACACACACAAACACACACACACACACAGAGAGAGACCATTTTTGAAATTCAGGCTTTCTGTCTCAAGCCTAAGTGAGAAATATTGTTAGCTATCTGAATCTTTAAACAGGATAAGTAAAGGGAGAAGTTCCCCTTCCAGCCCTAAAAGTTAATGTGGTGTAAGAACAATTTCCATCTGCGAAAGAAAAAGTCATTGATTTCATACTTAAAAGTTACAACATTAAATTGCACTTACTGAGTACAGTAGCCTAAGATCAGTCCCTAAGTGTCAACCATTGTATAGACTGTCGCTGTAAAGCAATTTTTCAATCTTTCAATTAAGTGCACTGTATAATTTTATGGCTTCAGCCTGCGTGCATGGTTCATGCACAACTGTGTTAAACAATGACAGGAGCAGCCTGGAATGAGGAAGAGACTACAGGGAGGATCCAGTCTGACAATGAAGGCAATGTAGCAAAGGTAAAAGAGGCTTAACGGCTGACAGACACCCATGATTTTTAATTATACTTTCCCACGTGCTGATTGTTGCAACGCCATCTAACCCCACACCTCTCCCTTTCTCTGCCCTCATCTTCATCACATACCTGTTCCCCCTCTTTCTAATCCACATCCTAAAATGCCCTCACCTCTCTTCTCCTGCATTTTCTTTGTCCTGTTTAACTGATCTCCACCTACCCAAACCCCTATCAAACAAAAATAAAAATGTTTGGAACTCACAGGGTGTTTCCTGACAGACCGCTGCTCATTCCTCCCATATGACTCAACCCATCTCATGCCCACACTACTCCTGTGTGGTGAGCCCTTCGTTTGCATGTATGCACACTCACCCTACAATTCTTTTGTATTTTCAGGTGATAAACTCCTCAAGGCAAAGACCATCTGCCCCTTCACTGTGCCATCAGGCCTTGCCATGCATTAGTGTATTCAATACCAATCTACGTTGCATGTTCAAAATTAATGAGAACAGTTAGCCATAGTAGTACATAATGTAAAGTAGCATAACTTTATGCTATTTTTAGCAAACCTTAGATGCAAGTACATAACTATAATGAATGTCAGACGATCACAATGTTCTCACGTCACTCATGTACAGTAATACTTCTGGAAAATGAACGTTTCAAAGCTGTAGCAGATATTTCCTAACTTCACTTACTTCTGGGAGTTCTGGTATCCAAAAGGGTCATAAATTAGGAAATATATCACAAGACAGGAAGAAGATTAAATAAAAAACCTGTTTTGATTGTGAGTGGCCTCAGATAGGATTTACAAAAGTAACAAGTAATGGGCTGGCTCTCAGATGCCTAGCTCAGATTTTTGTCATCTGTTCAGCCTGTCTCTGGTATACTCAGGATGTCAATAAGTGAGAAATGGGGGGGGGGGAAGAAAGAAAGAGAGTGAGAGAACAAACTTTATAAAATATTTTGGGGACAATCACAGTGACAGTACATGTTTATGGGCAGGGTGGCAGGTTATCTGGAAGGATAGACATACATTCCAGGTTTACTCAGCTACAGCTCATTGAGTATTAGGCACAATGAATACATTTTCAAGTATAATGACATCTTCTTCTTAGCTGACACAGAGAAGAAGACCCTTTTATTGCTGCACTCTAAAGCATTCTCCTTTATGATAGTCATTACCTAAATGTTTCACACAAGAGATTTATTCTATTAAGAAGCTCTGAAACTTCTATAAAATTAATTATATTTTACTTAAGTTTTTTCAGTTGGTTCTGATTAATTAAAAATATGCTTGGATTGCAATAACTTTGTGCTGTTTAATTATTCAGATACAGGCTTTTGATTCTTCCATTTCTTTGTCAGCTTTATATAGGTTACTTCCACTGTATTACATGTGCATGTCGTACAACTGAATAAAGAAAAAAATACCAGCTGTGGTACCTCTGACTAATAGCTGTACATCATGAAATGTAATCTTATATAGAAATATTTCAGATGCTGCATGTAATATATTAAGATGCTCCTAGGTGATAGTCACTATGTTACATAATGTTCTGATCTTACCGGTCCTTCTCTCTCTCCTTCTTCCAGGCTCTGCAAACTTTCTCACATGCTGAAAGCTAACTTCACACATATTCACAGGCTTTCAGCATCAAGTGTTAAGGCTTAATTGCTCAAATAAATGCATATGAGTTAGGCACCTTTGGTCTATTCCAGACACCTAACTTCACAATCACGTACAGTGTGGCATTTTGGTTTATGAGCACAATCAATTCAGAGCCCCTGTAGTTCAGATTGCTGAGAACTTGCATCCCTAAGCTGTCAATGGAAAAGAAAGTAGTCATGGGATTTAGTCTAAATATTGTGTGTATAGGAACCATATCCAAAGGGGAATATAATAAATTAGCTTGATTCTCCTCTGACATGTTTATTAGAAGGTGCAGTATGTTCTGTAATTAATAACAAACAGCAATTATTAAGATCCACATGTTGAGGGGGAAAAGAATCCCAAACATCTTCCATTGTTTTAATCAAAACATTTTCACCTTGTTTTTTCATACCAATCCCTTTTACATCTGTGAAATTTTTGACAGTTCCATTCTTGAAACACCTAGCTGAAAAAGAAGTGCTTTCTGGGAACGTTGCACAAAGTGCTGACATTACATTTTAAAGAAAAATAATCTGGCCTTGTATGCCGCATTGCACAGAAGTATTGTAAACTGTCACAATCTAAAATCAAGGGTTTCGGTCTTGTTGCTTTAATGGAAACAAACTGATAAAACTCCTGAATTTTAACAGGTCAGAGAGACCAGATCCCTTACTGTAGTGCAGACTGGCTGTTTTAACGAGGTTGAAAGAATTGATGATTTCGATGAAAGTAAGTTCTAGTGAAGGGGTTTCCTCAGCTGGATTTTCTCAGCAGAGGTGGGAACTGTAAATTTAAAGGCAAAGATAAAAATCACTAAGAAAGAGAAGCAGAAGTCTCACAGAGGAAAAACACAGAAACAAACCCAGATCACTTTAGGAGTATGCAGTTAACACTTAAAAACACTGTGTTTTTTCCTAAAGTTATTTGTTTAGGGAAATAGCAGTAAGCCACTGTGTTTTTAGGGAAGAACAAACAGCCACAGCTAATGGTTCCCATGGAAGACTCCTGTCGGCTGTAAAAGTCTGTGAATAGCTGAGTTCTTGTCCATATGTGATATTTTGTTCAATTAATCTTTATAACTACAAGCAGAGATGATCCCATAGGAATTACATATGCCTAATGAAAAGAGAAAAGAAAAAAAAAAGAAGACAACGAAAAGGCTACTTCCACAAGGTAGTCATTAACGTGCTGTTCAGAACAGCTTTTTATGAGAAGAACCTCAGAAGAAAAAGCCACATAAGTACCCCTGCTCCTGACACTGGTGGACTGTGAGATACCGTGACTCAGCCATGAAATACTCATTGTTCAGCAGCGAGTGGACAAGCCGAATGGCTGTCTTAAATGAGGAACAGATCATATCAGTCCACTGCACTGCTACTGCTGCCGAATTTTGGGAAATGACTTGGAGTGAGTTGAAAGAATTGTGTTTCAAGGAACTGTAACAAAGAAAGCAGTTAAACTTGGCACAACTTTTATTATAATCAAGGCAGAGCTAAATAAAAATTGCTACCTCTGACACAGAAAGTCCTAAGCCACAAAGTACTGGAAGCTAAGGAACTGCATAAAGTACCACTCTATGAACAGCAGGAAAGATAAGTCTCCTGTTTGATCTAGCACAGTTTTTCCTATAAAGCACATCTTTAAACAACGATGAGAGGGAAGTAGCACTAGTCAGTGAAGCCTTGTACCCAGCAAAACTGATTTTTTACTTACAGCATCCAACTGTGCATGCCAGATTCTAAATGTATTTCATTTGGCAAAGCACTGGAGCTGTTATCCTCTCTCTGAGCCAAATTCTGTCCTTGGCTTCAGGCACACAGCTCCCATTGACTCCAGTGGATGTTGTACAGAAGGAAATAGATTGTGTAAATTAGGAATGCTCTTAAGATAGTGAAGAAAGCGAGATTCACTGAAGTGGGAGTTCACCAAGGGCCAGTGAAGTTAATCTTGCTAGGCTCTCCTTCTTAACTCATCAGAGCAATGGCTTGCAAGATCCATACAATAAACAGCTGATACACACTGCTTGAAAGACAAAAGGGTTTTCTCAGCCTTTGAGGCAGGCCTTCCCTTCACTCATTACCTCAGAAGCAGTCCATACTCAAAGCATTTTTGTTCCGTACTCTAATTAGTGAAAGGTGCTGCTTTTTCCTCAAAATTGCATTCACCTAGGTCTGACCAAGACCCTTTCTTACCTATATTGCCATAACCCACATCATCCTGCCACCAACTACATCCCTGCTGTTTTCCCTATCCTGGCACTGGTTATTTCCTTTGACTTTACTTGTTGTTTGACTACTTTTTCTTCTTTCACTCCTAGAGTCACAGGATTTACTTCTAATATTCTCATAGGTTTAGAGTGACACATTTTGTGTCATGCAAAGTTTAACAGATGGATGCTTTAGCTTGGACCTCTCGGTTTAACCTCAGTGACAGCAGAAAAGGCCTCTAAGCATAATGGAAATGAGCCACACTTGCTGTAGTTCTTCCATACGCATCTTCATAAGCAGAAAACCATGCATCTGTTCTGAAAATCCTGGAGACTGTAGTGGGCCTGCAAAGAAACAGATACCAGAACCAAATCAATAGCACCAATTCCAGTTTACTTTTTAACATGCTTCTAGTGCATAGATAAAAAAATTCTCCTTAGGTCATACTTACAAAGTCAGTGAAGGTCAGATTCTGTTTTGCTACTCACATCCCAGGTTCTGCTTGTCCCGTAGATGAAATACATACATTTAACAAGTAGGTGAGAAGGTTGCAGTTTAAATTTAATGGATCTGTTTATTATGTGCTCCTAAGGAAAAATCCTTTTATTTACGTTTTATTTATAAATATTGTCACAACAGAAGAACAAGATGTACTGGGCAGGTACTTGCAGGAAAAAAAAGTCTTGTTAAACTAACGCAATGTGAATATGTTACAGACTTAGACCCAGAATGGCTTGTGAAAAAGATAAAAGTGTAATAAAACAGAGATAAGAGTGTGATGGAAGAAGCGAGTAACCAAATATCTGAAGTATGTTGTGTTTGTATGTTACCAGATAGAACTGTATTTTTTCCAGTTGATAGAAATATCAGTTAACATCAGTTTGTCTGCGAGTTCCTGCCTCAGACCAGCAGAACCTCTGCCATTTTCCAGCAGGGAAAG
>NW_010209041.1:69674-92724 GCF_000695765.1 Mesitornis unicolor
ATAGAGGGAAAGATCAATTTTCAGTTGTCTTACAGTGACTGTTTTGGTCTCCAGAAAATCTTTGGTGCTACTGGCTGGAAGCACTGTATGACCTCTTCAATACACATACACTCAGTGACTTCATAACATTAGTGCTTGGCCTGTTATAGAAAATGTTTAAATTATATAATCCTAGCAAATATAAAATTTTCTGTAACCAAAGAGAGAGGTCAGACTTCTCTTGTTTCTTCTGTGTTTGACAAAAGCAGCCTTCAGTGAAGTATTCCAGGATCCAGTCATTCACATCATCTGAGAAAATGCTTAGAAATAACTTGAAACATCTTCATGTTCTGTAAAGTCACTATCTGTCCTGCTGGTGAAATGTGGATGCACCACCTTTTTTTCCTCATTTCTCCTTGGGTTACTACTAACAAGATCTTTCAAAATATTTAGTCATTAATTACAAAGTTCCTATGAAGTTCTTGGTTTCACACATACACATGCAAACTACTACTGACAGAGTTTTCTAAGTGACTTGGAGATATTTTTTTTGCCACTGGATTTTTGAATAAAACTGCTGAAAGGCAGATCTGTGTGACACTGATATTAGTCCTTCGTTCAAATGAAGACACAGCCAGTTTTTGTTACATCCCTGATACTGAAAATCCTCTACCTATAAATCAGACACATGAAAAACAAATTTTCTTGCAAATAACATCTTATAAAACCTTCTTATCAACACTGAAGGTTCAAAGGAGTGAAAAGATGCCTGCCAGCCTTGTTTGATGAAGTAATTTTTGAATTATCAGCTATCAAGGATCTCCTCAGCACTCCAAAACCTCCTGACTGGCTTGTCACCTTTTAAAATCTTTCAAACTCTCTCTCCAAATATAAACAAACAAAATCCTTCCTTGATCTTTGCAAATAACCAAGGTAGTTTGGTTTTTTAACTCATTTAGCTATTCCTAGACACTATAAAAGACCAGCAAGTGCCTTAAACACACAGGACTCAGCAGATAGAGGGAAAGACTCCTGTAATCCAAGCCATGATGACCCTCTACGTTTCTCAGTTTACTTTCGTTATTTACAATAAAAAACTGACCTGAGAAATCACTTCCTCTTCCAATTCTCTTTCCTTTTTCTAAATCTAAGTTGTTTGAAATTAAGCAAAAGAATGACAGATATGTTCAAAAGTAAATATTATTTCATTCATTTGATCAATTTCTACATAATTTAGAGTATATATGATAGAATAACAAGTTCCTCACTTTACTTATTTCTACTTATTATTATAAATTTATACAAGTACTAAGTAAATATAAATGAAATTTTATATAAATGAGGAGGATGGAATTAAGTATTTTATAACTGTCATGGGTAAATAACTACAGTTCTTCATCTGAGGCCTGTTAACAAAAGTGAAAGAGATATTTTACATCAGGAAACTTCCCAGATAATAAATTTTCTTTGTAAATTAGGTTATACCAAATCTTAAAGATCCAACTAGCAAGACGCAACAATTAATCCCAATAGCTGCTTTTCACAAGTAAAGCTTCTTTTATAAATTTTACAATCAAGGAAAAGAAACACTCTTGCTAAGTCTAGTTCAGATGAATAACAGAATCGAACACAGATTACCTCTAGTGAAAAAGGACATCTTCTATCAAAGATTTTCAGCCATAGAATAAGATGACAAGTTAACAGATATTTTCCCTTTTTGAATATTATTATTCTTGTAAGGTATTTCAGAATATTTCTTTAGTGCTTCCCTTCAAAACATCTTTCTTTGTTGATGTGGCTGGATTAAACATAAGCAATTCTTTTGGTGACCTTTTAAGTTCATAAGTGCTAGAACCCTGTTGAACTTCACCTGATTCATTGTGGCTTTATTCCCCACTGCCGATGATTACAGTGGGAGCCGTTCTCTAGAGGGTTAGAGCAAAGAGACCCAGGGAGGAAATGTCAGTGGCAGCCAGGTTAACAAGCAGAGTTTATACTGAAGTTTTTGTGGGAATGTTGGGGTTTTTTCATAGCAGTAAAGGGCAGCACTCAGAAAGCTAATTTGGATAGGACTATGAACACCAGCCTGTTCATAGAAATTTACTTCTCTAAGGTTTTTTCCATCTCACTGTTACTGACTTTTTTTTGCTGTTTCCATTGTGCATACCATATTATTTGTAACATTCAGTCACAGTTGAGGTCAAACCCTGAGAACTGCAATTCAGTTGAAATAACTGGATTTTGTAGTCACTCAGTAACAATCTTGGAGCCTTCTGTGGCTCAGAGAAACTCAGTCTTTCTGAAGGAGACTTCTTAGAGCTCCCCTTACAGTAGAAGTATTTGAATCTTAATATTTATTGCAGATCTTAACAGAAATTCTATAAGGTACTTTCTTTCAGATATGAAAGAAACATAAAGGCTAAGTTTGATTTTTCTTTACCGGTTTATGCAATTTTCAGAAGAGATAGACACACGATTAATTTCTCAGTAAAGTAAGAATAACAATGTGATGGAAATGCATTGATCTGTTTAATGAAGGATTATAAAGTCAGCAGCACTGGAGAAACAAGGATTACTGATTCTGTTAAGTAACTTTGAAGGATTTTATTTTTTGGCTTGAAATTAAAGTGTATCCCATACAAAAAAGTGACCTACCAAAAAGCTTGTAAAAAGCTTTGAACACCTAGGAAGATCTATCTGTACATGGATAAATGACTGAATATTGCAGTCTATTATAACCTATATCTTGCTATAATAAAGGAAGCAGAGCACATTGCATAAAAATTGCCAATAGCAGCATATACAGTGCACACATGTTCTTCTATGATTTACTAGGGAAATAAGCACATATGCCTACCATTTTATTTACAGCATATACTGGAAGTCAGCCAAAATCATGATAAAGGTGGAAACAACCTTGTAACAAGCCAGCTTGCTCCTAGTAGTAGGAAGCCTAGGACTAGTGAGGTCCAGTTCATTCGTGACCAGTGAGCAATTAATAGAAACCACCTGTCTTCTGCTATAAAAGACAAGGCCAAAGATGATGCTCTTGAAAAGCTGTGGAAAACAGAAAAGAAAAAAGAAACTATTGAAGTCTGAGGGGATTAAACCTAGAAGCCAGTGTTCCTATGAAAGAACTGGACCAGTAGAAAAGACTGCATGTAAGCAGGCAGTGTTTATTTTAGTACATATGTTTTGAATGCTTCCCCAGGCAACAATATTAGCTATAGTAGCCTCCTCAGGAGTCTCATTCCCTAAGCATGCCATCTTTTGAATTGTCCCCAGGTTGCTATTTGTCAGAAACACTCATAAAATGGAATCTTTTACCCACTTTTAGGATGTGTTACTTTTTTCAGGAAAAATGCAGCTTCCAGCAATTTTGGAGGCGCAGCATGCATTAGGTGTTACATCACCTCCACCAAATTTCAAAAGGCCAAGTATCTGCACCAGCTAGGGTGCAATGCCAAAAAACTTTATGCCTGACACATTGCCTGAGCATTGGCACCTTCCCCTCTTGTGAGTCACTGTTCTAGGTCACGACTAGCTCCATGCTTTCTAGGATCCTGGAGTTGTTTATGCTTTGGTTTTTCTTGCTATAGCAGCAGGACCTGGAATTCCTCCATGGAGTCCCCTGGCAGGAGAGACTCAGACCTGAGTGTCAGCTGTTCACCACAGATATGCCCAAGTAACCAAGACTGTCTAAGGAAAGACCAGCCCTTCCTAAGCCTCATTCTCCCTTTTAACTTGATGCTCTCTTCCCTCCCTCAAGAGCTTTTCACTGTTTCTAGCATAGTCCTCTTTATTGCAAATTCAGTCTTCCCAGTGGAAGACAGGTACTTTCCAGCTGAAGTGCAAGCTACAAGTGTACTGGGGATGCTAATCATGTAGTCCTACTTGGCCAAAACAACACCTGGCCAAAACAACAATCTGCCCCTTTCTAATCTGTCTTCACCAGAAGACTCATATCACCATCACCACAGGGCTCCTAGTTAGCATGAATCAACATGTATGTTCCTCTCAGCAAATATCACACTAACTTTTCCTCCCATTCTAGGAAAAATTAAGCCCCTATAGCCTCAGGGCTCTGTATAGTTGAAATTTCAGCAACATTGTCCAAACTGGCCCTTCTGTTTATCTCCTGTCTTCATTAAAGGTATCTGAGAATATTATCTGATTCTCTACATTTTGATAATATTAAAGATAAAGGAAGAATCTACAGAGAGACTGTCTGTTACAATTTATGGTGCAGGTCTATACACATTTTATTTTGCTATGTAAGTGGTTTTCCACTTTCTTTTTCCAAATAATGTGCAATTTTGTGGCAGCAGGTGAGGCATTTCCACCACCTACATAGTGTGACAAATTCTAAGTTTGGATGTAGTCTCAGAGGAGACAGGTGGAAAAAGGAAGGTGAGAAAACATTTCTCAAAAATATTTCTGAAGGGAACAATTAATCATCTTTTACAGGTGCTCAAAGAAAAGAAGAAGCCTCACAGGTCATCATTCTTTATTAAATCTCTGCAGCTAACTCAGTTGCAATCTCTACAAGGAAAACTGACATTGCTTTTACCTACAGGCAAAGGTACAGTGAGGCTTCACACAGGAACCTGTGTGCTGTGGTAGATTGAAACCCAAATAGCTCCAGCAGTAGAGAGAGGTGTGTTATGCCAGCTTGGGTGGAAAGAGGGCTGGCTTTTCGCTGTGTACTTCCAGAGGCTCTGGGTGAGACCACAGACTGCATTCTTCCTTGGGTTCTTCCACCAGTGCAGCCCCTGCTTAAATTGCCCCTCAAGTTGAGCAAACAGAGTGAAATTGGAAAGTCAGATCTAATCTGACATCAAGTCATGTCAGTCTAGTGCTTCTGATGCAGAAAAGGAAAGAGACTGCATGGGCATAAGGCAACTGTTTACCAGAATTACGAGTTATGAGTGATTCCTGGAAAAATTACTTCAGTAGGGCATGACAACACTAACTGAAGTGATGAAGTAATTTCATATACTTTATTCCAGGCCAAAATCTTTACTTTGTTGTTGTTGTTTGCTCTTTTTTATGAAAACCAGCCTTTCAACTGAGCTGTATATGATTCCTTTTATCTTGTAAAAGTTTGGTCCCCAATACACTACAGTATTGGAAAAAAGCCCCAGACAATTTTGAATGGACCCATAGAAAGATGAGACCTCCACTCCAACACCATCCTGCCAACAAATATGTAGTATCATATTTTCTTATATTAATCCCAGACCCACCAATACAACACATAAATATTTCCATATGGTTTCCAAATAAATCCCCCATATCCTGTATTCCATAAATTCCCCTCAAGAGGTATAAGCTAAAGAAGGTTTGTCATCTATTCCAGCTCTCATGGGGGCACCAGACCTGATTTTCCCTTTAGTTGCACAGGGTTCGTGCTCAGGCAACTCCATTGAACTCAGCATCTCCCAGAAAAGAACAGTCATGGTGTTGGCATAAGCAAAAAGAATCAAAGCTACCATCTTTCACCCCCAGACTGAAGTTGTATCCAGATTTTTCTCTCTCTGATGTGTTAAAATTACAGAGATCAGCCAGCTTGTAGGTGATGCCTGATACACCCTGGCATGGGTTGTAGCTCTGACAAGATCCATCATAGACCGTCTCTGCACTGGGCTAGTGGGATGTAAACCCCTACTTCTGGCTATAATTTCAGGCTTCCTTTATATATTCTGTGGGACTATTTGTAAAGTTTATTTATAAATGATGAATATTTCACCACAGTCTGTTAATGCATTAGCATTAGTAATGCGTGTGAACAAGAAATTCTTACAAGCCTTTGGCTTGTGCAGCATAAAACATTGTCTCATACCCAGTCTCCCCATAGACATCAGTTTTTGCTTTAAATAGCCTAACTACAGAGGCTGCCAAAATAATATAAAGGGCACAGCCCTTATAAATACAGCAAATGCTCAGCCCACAGGATGGATAGAGTAGCTGAGTAAAGTGGCAGTTCTTCACAGTCACACTCTTTGTTACAACTCATTATAGTAATGAATCACTTTAAAAACATATTCGTACAATTCAGGGAAAGGTTTTGCAGTCGAACTAAAATTCCCTTTGTGGCCTAATGTGTATGGGATAGGTTCAGAAATTTTATTTCTAATCTGATTATTTTTCTCAACAAAACCTGAGTGTCCATATAGATCTGCAAGTAGGATTAATATGTATTACGGATTTTCAACTTTTTTTTTCTGGAAACACAAGAAATACTTCAGGAAGGGGAAACTAATTTGGCTTGATTTCAAATTGGAAGGGTTTTTTTCTCCCAGAAGAACAAGATTTAAAATAAGTGCTGAGGAAATGGTTCTTTGCAAACCTAGGCATGAATACAAACTGTGGCTTTGTATTTCCTGATCAGGATGGAAACAGAAACGTGGACCCTTCCGACCTAAATCCTAAAATTAACTCAGAGAGCACCATTCAAAAACATTTCCTTAAGTCAGCAGGGGAGGAGAGCAGTGAAAGACTTGATGAGATTTTGGTGAATAAAGAGGAAATAAGGGAGGGAGAAGGGAAATGACAGTGGAACCACAACCCCATACAAACTCTTTTTTAATTCTCCTTCATATGCATACATCGTAGTTATTAGCATGACCAATTTGCAAGGAAGGATTTAGTTGCCCCAAATGTGGGCATACCTCTTCCACAACACATTAGACTCCTGTGGCTCATGCACTGGAGAAAGCTATAACCATGCTCAGGTGTTTATGCGAAATATAATTGGAGAAGCAACAGTGATAACAGTATTACCTTAGTCAGTACTATAAAAGACACCTATCATTAGGTCTGTTTGTGATATTATTTCACTTTATTTAACACAGGCAAGGGAATGTCTATAATTGTAAATTATTTCTTAATATTTTTGTTACGTACGATGTCTTAGGTTAGGCCTGCTGTGAATAAATTGTAAGGTCAAAGGGCAAGTTGTTTATATCAGTGACTAGACCAGATTATTACACTGAGAAATGGTCAGCACATCCTGTTACTGCTACTACCAGCAAAAACATTGTATGAAAAGAACTAGACAGACCAGTTGTTTGAGTTCTCAGAAGGTTTTATTTTTAGCCTAATGACAAAAATGTCTGTGTTTGCACGGGAAACCAGAATGATTGATACAAGGGAGTGGAAATAAAATTCTTCATCTAATTTTCAGTGATACGTTAAGTACTAGAGCCCTAGAGTGTCAGAGAAGTGTTTAATGAACCTTAGAAAGATTATTTTTCCACTAGTTCCCCACCACCCCCCACTTCTTTGGTCATGGAAGCTCCTACATACAAATCAATTTCTTGTGCAAGTTAGAACATTTTCAGAACGATGCTTAGCTGTGCTAGTGACTAATGATGCCATGGAGAACAGCTCCCACAGCCAGAATAGCCTGTCCTTCCCCCAAGGCATTTCAAGTTGGCCCTGTGGGAATAGAGGCAGAAAGCAGAGAGATGCCTTGCTGTTCCCCAGTGGAGTCTTTTGCTGTTGCTGTAAATTGCTTTAAACTCTTTTCACTACAGTTTTGCAAAAGGCGCTTATTTGGGGTTAAGAACATGAATCAAAATGTAATCACCCTGGACCAAATCATCAATATCCACTTTCCATGGACCACAGTAAGGTTTCCATACATATTAGGGCCACCTTCCACATACTAATGACAACTGTAACTTCTAGATTATTTTTACCCAAGCTAAACTAACATTTGAAAACATGCTGTACTAAAAACAAAAAGTGAAGTCCTGCCTACTCTGGGATCAATAGTAGTTTTGCTATTAACATAGTAAGAGCAAAGCTAGTTTTTCATTGAGTACAGTAAAAAGAAAAAGTTTCATTTCTTTTATTGAAATTAACATTATGCTTCAGTTCTGAATGTTCAGAGAATGTTCATTGTTGTTAATTAAGTTACTTATTAGTGCTTCAGAAATGCCCTAAGGTTTCAATCAGGAGCAGTGCCCAGTTCTGCTCTAAGTTAAATGAAATGAAGTGGAAAGGGCTGTTTCAAAAGAAATACTAGGGCTGTTCCTACACCCTCAATCTCTGTAAGATCATAAATCAGAGTGCAGGATCAAGACTGCATTCTGGGAGGAGTTGCTCATTTCAGATGTATTTCCAATGAAGGAACTGAAATGTCCAGGTTTGCCCAGAACTAATTGTTGGGGGTTTCTGAATTCCTTTAGCAATGTCCTCCGTAACCTGAAGGTTACCTGATTTAAAGCTGACCTGGAGATTTCAATTAAGCTAGTGCTTGGGGAATTTCTGTTGTTTCTATCCTGATCATTTTTTAACAGAGCAAAATAGTGTAACTTGCTCATTAATTATAGCTATGACTCTCTTTCTAGTGCATCTCCATTTTCTTTAGAAGGAGGATGCAATTCACCCTCAACCAAAAACCTTCATTTGCTTTACAAGAGCCACTTTACTGTGGAAGCACTGATGCAAAGGGAGGAGGAGATATTTCTCTCAGCCTCAAATACTGGAACTTTGGGTGTGGAAATGGGGCAGATACAGATCCATGCTGTAGCTGGCAGAAGTTCAGAGGAGATACACAGAGGTTGGGAGCTGGGGAAAGGCAGCTCAGAATCCTTCTCCTTAGCAGATGAATGAGTTTTGCAGTGGCTACACACATCCTTGTCCATTCAGTAGCTGAAATAGTTTACACGGGAATCTACATAAACATTTGAAGAAAAGATGGGAACAGTCTTCAGTGAGATAATCCCATCCTGCTTTCTTGCTCTGCAGTTCCGAGGTTTCACATGAGGCAGGTATAAATGACACGTACAGGTCTCCCACTGTGCTGGGACAGACTTTCTGAAGAAGGCATGACAAATTTTCCAAAACTTCCAGAAAAACCTAGGAGAGGAAGTAGAAAAATAGTATAAACTGTTTGCTCTTTAATACCATTTTGGGACTAGCTGAAGTCCTCGAGTAATCTGGTTCACACCAAGGAAGAGGAATGGGAGATTTTAAGCCTTTCTTCAAAGCTCAAGAAATGATGGAGAACAAGCTTTTTCTTCTTGTCTGGAGACTTTGGGAGCTGGAAAGAAAACATCCAATGCTTACATCTTGATATCACTTGGGCTCAGAGGAATAGGTTGAGCCAGAAACAGGAACCTTCTAGGTGTTTTTGAGAAAGCAATTTGAATGAATGAAGCTAGAAGAGTGCAGCAGTTCTATGCACTATTTTCTTTAACAACTGAATGATTGTTTGTGGTTAGCTTATAAATCTTAAACCTCCTCGCTTCATTTGAAGATTGAAAGATACAGAGATGCTATGATAAACCAGATGTATGAATACTTCATACACTGGAATATTTTTCATTAATGTATCTTAAAGTAAAGCCATTTGAAAGGTATTTTGTGGAGCTAAAGACAAGACTGACCTGAAAATTATGCAGTTACGTTATTTCAGCAGAGAATCTGAAACTAGTCAAACAAAGAAGGAATTCTGAAATACATGCAAACAGCATAAGTCATTTAAATCCAACACATTATGCTTATAAACTCTGGCTAATTTTTTAAAAAGTAAAAGAAGATAAGAGAACAGAAGGAAAAGGAAATAAGATCAGATTACTTGCTAATAGTCATGCTTTTCTGTTTGTCCTAAGATCAAGCTTAACTTCTAAGCTACGTCATTTGACTGCAAGCAATCAGTGATGCTCCAGGACAACTGAGTGATCATATCATGGTCTGTGAAAGAAAGGAAGTCAGGAGGAACTTATGGGGACAACATCACAGATCCCAGCAACACAACACCCTGCAAAGGACATATGGAATCTGTATTAATTTTTCCTCCTCCATTAAACAACTCCAGAGATACTTTTCCTCTGTTTCTCTGAGCTACGTGGTCTCTGTCTTGCAGCTAGTTCTCATTTATCTGAAGATTTTGGTAGGTAGCTTGGAAAATGAGGAAAATTTTCTACCACAGTCATTGAATTTTTTTACCTTGCTAAGATAGGTCATTTTGTCATCAAAGTACTTCTATAAGATACATGGGTTCTCTCTGATTTAAACACGGAACAAATACTTGTTGAAGATAGATGTCAGTGCCAAAAAATCAAAGGTTCAAATTCCAGAGACATAGTATAATCCTATCTTGAATGAGGCCTATGTGTTGTATTTCTACAGCTAACACGGAGGTCTTGTTTTACCAGTGCTTTAATACAGGGCCTGTATACATTCTCATGCCAACATCATCTCCTGGAATTCAACTGTTTTATATTTGCTTTTCTCCTAGGCCTAGGGAACAGTGTGGAAGTGTCATGGGTTCAGCTGCAGCAACAAGGTATGAAGAGGAGGCACTATAAAGAGGAACAAAGAGGCAGGGTGATGAAAGATGAGGTGCTGGGGCAAAGCTGCAAAGAGCCCTGAAAACGCATCTGCAGAATAGATGTAAGAAGCCACATGATAAGATAAAGTGAACAGTGTGGGGTAAAGAAATAATAGTTATTAAAGAAGCTGAGATAAAAAGAGGATAATTTTGAAAATTAATTAAATATCCTAGGGGTTAGGCTGGAGGAGGATGGAAAAGAAACCCCTAGAGTAAAAAAAAAAAAAGGAGGAGGAGGAGGAGGTAAATAGCAGCTGTGCAAAGGGTTGGGAGTACTGATGATTAGGCAGGCAATGCATGCTTTTTCATTTTGTGCCAGGTTCTATAAATCTTAACTGTTACTCTGAACCCAGAGGTGTGGAAGCTTGAGTATAAATTCAGAAGTTTGGTTATTTTTCCAGATCTTGCCTAAATCACATAAACCTCCTTATATATAGTATAACTTAGCCAGAAATAACTTAAGCACTCATTTTTTTCTCATGCTACTTAGCACAGCTGGGTAGATTATTCATCCTCAGTAATACTCATAGCATATACAACCTTTTTTCTGTTTGAGGATCATTTGTGAATAGGCTTTGAGACTGATATCCAAAATGTGAAATGCTTCTTGATCCTGCTGATTCCTCTGAGCACTTGCCTTTTATTTTTGAATGTAGTTACTGTATTAAATTAGCATTTTATGTAAGTTATGTGAGTAGACTAACTTTTCTCAGCATCATCAGATGTGGACTACATTAGACTACGAGCAATGCATGAGGAAATCTGTAGTGGTACAGTCTCAGTCTTTCAGTTGCTCTCTTATCTCAGCTTTTCTTTCATTGGCTTTAAAGTAGATCTTGCTTGAGTGTAACTGATACCTGCCTGAGTCGGCAGAAAGCCTAAAGCAGTGGCTCCAAGGTATGATGGCACTCTTCATTTCAAGAGTAGTTAAATAAGTTGTTTTAAATATCAAAACCAAGTTGTTTTCTACACTCTTCAAAGCATGGAAGGAGAGTAAGTATCTGAACATGCAGATCCACACAGACCTTTCTGAGTGTCTGTTCTTTTTGGTATGCTTTTAACAACATGTGGGAGGGAAGAGTGCAATTGTTCTTGTTTTCCTTAAGGCAGGGTTCAACTTTCAAAGGTTTGGGAAACGTCAACTTGGGGGTTCAGGTACTGTGCAGTTTTAAGTATTCACTGCCTCCTATTTGGAGCATGTTATTGGTTAGTTAAGTCACGGGATATTCTTCCAGCTCACTAATTGGGTTAGTGTAGCCTTTTAAACAGAGGAATAATGAAGGCTCTTGTTTGTAAAGGAATAGCCTCGTTCGCATGCAAATACGGGTATTCACACAAATCAGCCATTCCTCAAACCTCCTCAGGAACAAAAACCTTTCTGTCTTAAACCGCAGGAGCAGCAGATAACAAGGGGCCTTGATATGGTTAGATCAAACAGCCATTTCAAATTCCTGCAAATGTTCATGAATACTGTTGTTCAATATTCATCCAGTTCTGGCTTTTCCTGCATTATAAGAAAGAAAACAAAAAGTTAAAATAGGATGCAAAGGGATGAAGAATATGAAATGGCTGTGCTTTCCAAACCAATTCATGTATTCTGGTGTAGTATTTTTCAAGTTGTTGCCTTGTTTATGAAAGACAAATTATTACAAAAAATAAATTGTGTAACAACACTTTTTGGGATTCCTTGTTTGTTCAAATTGGACATAGCTTAAGCCCAAACAACAGATCCTATAAGCATGAGGTAATCCATAATTTCAGACGCCCGAAAATTTGAGATACACAGTATCCGAGCAGATGAGAAATGAGACTTGCCATCTGAAGGTTTCCCAGAAATTCTTCGCCGATTCTCCAAGACTCCTCAAAGAATGAGTTATGTCCTCATCTGGCTATAAAAATAGCTGTTTAGCCTTAAAGTATTATACAAAAGTAAGTGAAAAGAAAAGAGCCTTGCAAAGAGTGACAGCTCCAAGGGTAACTTGGCTCCCTTTCCTCACTCTGTTTTTATAGCTGTAGGAATTCCTTATTACTTTTTCTCAAGCTGTCATCAGAGCAACAGAACCCGCTGTTATTTGGGTTTCTCTTCTCTTCAGATGGAAAGAAAAGGATGTAATAAAGGCTGGTCGTGAGCAATAGGTTGTAATCTATCCACAAAATGGGCCCACCTTGCCATTTGTTCCCTTGTATTGTGTTTGAACAGACTCCCAGTAAATATGTCTGCTTCACATTGATCATCACTGATAGTAGCATCCCTAATAGTGGCTCCAACTTGACAGAAAAATGGTAAGCACCATTGTGCTCCAACGTTTTTGTCTCTTTCTACAGCCACTGCAAAACAAAGCTGTTAATTTATCTGATGAAAGACATGATGGTGAATGTTATGTACAACCAGATGTTTCCCCACTGATTTCTTAAACAGGAGCACATAATTGTGATGATTGGAGACCATTAATTCAAACTACTTCTAAGCAGTGAAAAAGAAGACCTCAGCTTACACTTTCACTGTGAAAACGTCTGTTTTATAAACCTAACCAGTCAAAAAACTTCCCCAGTTCTTCTCCATCTGTTTTCTCACAACAGTGTTAATGTTCACTTAAATAAGCATAGTAACATTAACCTTTTGAACTCTTTGTCTCCCGACTCTCCTCAGATCAGATTTGTGGTCTAGAAAGTTGACTCTTCCCTCAACTTTGACAGATTTTCTTATTATCCCCTGCTGACCTGTAGAGAATTGCACTGGCTCAATTCCTGAGGCACCTTCAAGTTTCAAATGGACTCAGCCTCCCTATCTGATTGCCTGTCATGAGGACCGTCAGTGGTATGCTTTTTATTTCATTTTTTTCCCTTCTTCTCAATAGATATAATGAATTCTTTTGCAGTCTTGTGCTCTTCTTTTCAGCAGGCCTTGCATATCACATTTTCATCCACAATGCAAAGGTCACTTCTGAAAATCTGTCCTCAGAAAAAAATTTTGACAGCACACATAATAACAAGTGCATTGATATGTGCTTTATATAGAACTGATTTTACTGATATTGCCCACAGTAAATTGTATGTAAATTGCATTAGCCATTGCCTCTATGATTCAATCTTTCTATTTGCATAAGTACTATAGTACTGATAACTAAGTCTGATAAATTAGGCTTAGATAGAGCAAAACATGTACAAAAATGGTTACTCTCCACACATGAAAACTGTGGAAGGAATTATTTAGAGTAAAGCTGAAGCTTTGCAAAGTGCCATTCAACACAGAGGCTGATAAGTAGCTAAAAACATAAACGCATTAAAAAAATTAGTTTGGATAAAAAAAGAAAAACATGCATTGTTAAATCTCCAGTAACAGTCCAGGTACGTATTTTCATCCCCTACTGCAAATATGACTTAGGTCAGCCACTTTTCACTAACACAGGTTGATTTCTCCTCTTTCGCCAACAGCTGAGCTAATATGAATTACATCACATTAGCTGTGAGAGTTACCACAAATCAGCTGGCCTTGAGTGAATTGGGGTGAACTGTAGACCAAGAAAGGGTTTTTTAGATAGCATTGGTTGTGCTGTTTGAGTTATGCTCAGACAGAGCCAGAAATATAAACACTCAGAAAGCTATGGGCAAACAGTTGAGGTATGACCTCGGGAGAGTGTTTGGGGGGTGGAATATAATTGAAAAGAATGCTTAGAATATAGAACAAGGAAGCTGCTACCTGCTCAATTTCGGCCCTGTGTGGAAAACAAACCTTCAGCATACTTTTGCAAATGAACAGAAGTAAGAATTTTTCCTTGTCATCTGAAGACAATGGTCAAAATCAAGGCTAGCACTAAATAGAGATCCCAAGAAGGTGGTACAATGTGTAAACAGTGTAGAAGCAGAAGAAAATACTAGCACCTCCACCCTTTTAGTGCAATTCACCCATTGTAGCAGTTTCTATGTTTTCTATGCCCCTTGGTTTTTGTTTTAGTCTCTCTGTAAGCCCTACTGCAAGCTTCTCCCCTGTCCCAAGTTGGGCTTCTTTTGCTGAGAAAGAGCTGTGAGAATGACTGTACAGAGAGGAGAAAGGCCAAAATTACAAAGTTGAGATTGCTTAGGTGGGATGATCTGCAATGAAAGGATTCAAGAAGAAAAACACAACCAAAGCCAGGCGCATTGGATTGAAGTGGTGAGGTCCCAGAGAGGAGTCTCACTCAGGCTGAGCTGTCAATGTCATCAGTGGAGACAGTGGCATCCTGTTGGTGCTGCGGGTTTTCTGGGAGAGCTGTGAGTGCTGGCTCTACCCCTTTCTGGCCAACCCTGGACAAGGCAGCAGCAGCTCCTTGGTTGCCTCATTCATTGGGGTGACGAGCGTGCAAGTGCTTAGCCGAACACTCACTGATTCCCAGCTGTCTTCTGTGTGTGCTAGCCTGTGAATAACTGCTTTACACAGTTTCATTGCATATAATATTCTTGCAGAATATCTTTGCATTTCTTTGAAGATGTCTGAAGAAGCCAACAAGAGGAAAAGAGGAGGCTGTAAGGGAGACAGGGAGCAGAGAAGGAGCAGTGCCATGACTTCATTGTAAGCCCAGTACCTGCGGTGTTTCATGCAGCAAGGCAACAGGGCTGACACGCTGCAAGAGCACCTGCTCCAGTCTCGGTACCTAGAGACCCCTGGTATCTCATGTGGCCCAAGAGGACCCGTTGTAGCCCATACTGGTTTAATACCACTTGCAGAGACTAGCGGTACAAATGCCACATTTTAGCCCCTAGAGCGCAGAGTACAATCCTCTCCTATTATGCATAGCTGCTAAGATGCGAGTCAGAAAGCTATTCCTCAAGGAGCAGCAAGACAGCTTGCAGACGTGCCATATGACTCTGTTGGAGCAACTGACAGGGAAAATCAGACACCAGTTAACTAAGGCACTGATCCAAAGCCCCTTTAAACACCTCAGTGACTCTCTTAAAAGTAAGATGTAGGAGCTTTTCAAAAGATTACCCTTAATCTGTCGCAGCGTGCAGAACAACTTAATACATTTATCATTTCTTTTCAACTAGTGAATTCGAATCCCCCTCCGACAATTCGACTAGCAAGTCAGACTTCTCCTGCATAGCAAATGTCTCTCCTAAAATTGCAAAGTGTGGGTCCTTTTGTCCCTGACTTGTCCTGCACGCGCCAGGCCTCCTATCAATGGGAGTTTTGCCACAGAATCAAACAGCAGCAGCACTAGGGGACCACTGGTCTTTGTGTCTCTGAAATCCTGGTTTATGCTATCATGTTTGATCTAGTCACCTCTCAAGCACCAGTTCAGGTCAACAGACACAAGCTTACTTGTTAACCTGGACCCAGTGCACTACGGATTACTTTTAACCATCTAGCAACTTTTCTTCTCATGTTATGCTGAAAGCTGATCTTCTCAGCAAAGAAATGAGCTGTCTTTTCCCCTTTTTGTAATGATTGTCAGCTTGTGCTTTGAACAACAAATCAGCCTTCTGTCAGGCTTGTAAAAATCCTTGAGATACACTGCAATAGAAATCTGTTTTGTCTTTCATTTTATATCCTGCTTCCCAGAAAGTATCAATATTTGCTTTTCAGCCATACCGTTCGGGTATTAAGGTATTTCCTTCACCATCCTCAAAAGCTGATTATTCTAATACAGCTCAGGAAAAGTCTAGTATTTGCCTTCTTTCAAGTCAGAAATACAGAGTTTTATTTTTTAAAATTCTGTTAGATTATTCAGTATTAGATATATTCAAACCAAAGTCACCTTAATACTAAAAATCAAATTGCCAGATATTAAATGCTCTGGCTAGTGACTGTTAAAGAGCAGTAGCTGCTTTGGAGTAAGTGTATATTTCTCAGTGGCCAGATATAATTTTGAAGTGCTTATTATTCATCTGAGCATGGAATTTTTAAATACCTTGTTCTATTATATCCATTCTATTACATCCATTCTTTCAGCAATTTCCTTGTGCAGTTAGATTTGTGCTAGGTTTCTCTCCCTTAAACCAGTGAACCAGAGAACTGTAGTAATCTCTATTGCCTCTCACGCTGTATTTAACCTTATATATGTATTAGATATAGATTAACATCTTGTCTTGGAGAAGCTTATGTTTTGTAGAATATAGCAGAGATTCATTTAAAAAAATGAATCAATATACCCTTCATGCTTTAGGAAAAATAGGAGGGTGTTTTCAGTGTTCTACCTCACAGGCACCATTCTCAAGCTTTTCCAGTGTGACTGGAAATATCATGATCAGTGTTTCTACAGTGTAATGAAACCTTCTTGTACAAAATGGCTTTTTTTCAGTCACATAAATCATTATTTGCAACCTACTAAAATGTGACAGTATGAATTTTTTTTTGATCTGATGGATCTCTGTGGATTTAAAAAAAATTAATTTTGAGTTCAAGAACACAGTCTCCAAGATAGAGGAGATTCCACTCTGAAAAACTTGTATAAATGAGGAGGTGTGCCATTTTGTTTCCTACTAAAGAAAGAAAGTGGGGAAGAATCATAAAAGCTGTGTTACATCATTAGGCAGCCCACTGGGCTCCCTTGGGGCTCCCAGGCAGCAGTGCTGGCTAAAAGCAGATGAGCTGTGCTCCAGCCCAAATGGACACAACCACCTGCGATGAAGTCACAGTAATTAGACCAAGCCCTCATCTTCAGGCCCACTGCAAGTGCAGTGGGAATGTAAGGCTGTCTCTGAATATGCTGATGAAAAGATGCCAACACCATATAGAGAACTAATATCTGTGTAAGGCCAGCCAAGGCAAGACACAGTGGGGCTGATGCAGGCTTGAATGACATAGAAGGAAGAGGGCAACTCCCCATGGAGGACAGGGCCAGGGGGATACCACTTCTCCTCCAGCAGCAGCCCTCTCCTCTGCTTGGTTCAGACTCTCTTGCTTCTTGGCAGCCGCTGCTGTTCCACATTTAAGGTTTCTGTGCTACAGTGCAAGAAGGGAGGGAGGGGGGAGGGCACTGGGGAAAGAGGAGTGGCATGACAGGACCACCCAGGTGTTTTTCCAGGTGAGGAGTGAGGGGGAGAAGAGTCTATTTGCCCCAGGACCCAAAACAGCTCTTAGCGTGGGCTCTAATAGCACTGCTGGAACAAGCAGACCTGCAAAATATTTGTAAACACGAGGGCTTATTTTCTGTTTTTCTTTTTTTTCTTTTTACTTACTTTCTCTTTCCTTCTTCTCTTTTTCTTTCTTCCTTTCTTTTCTTTCTTTTATCTTTCTTCCTTTTCTTTCTCTTTCTCCCTCTCTTTCTCTCTTTTTTTTGCTTTTTTTCTATGTTTCTCTCTCTCTTTTTCTCAAACACACATGCACACACACACAAACACACACCACTTCTCTAGAGATCACCACTCCATGCTTCAATGACAAAAAGTACCAAGGACTCTCAACAGCATAAAAACCCAGTGCTGTTACTCAACCAGTCTAATTCAGAGATGCTCTCTATAGATAAACCATTAATTTTAAAGCACAGTTACGTAAAGAGTTCATTGCAAAACAAGTCAGAGTGTGCATTTATAATATCAGTTTTGGGGCAGAAATTGTCTGAAAACAGTCCTAAACATTCACAGGCCCTGGTAAATATAAGAAAAGTTGTTGATGATGGTGATTGCAGTAAATCACTTTTCCTTTTGCTTAGAGGAAGCATGGGAGCGAAGGGAGTTTCTTCAGAGTAACTTAGTATAAATCCACATCATCAGTTATCTCACAGAAGTATTCATAAAACTAAATCCTTTAACATAGTGTTCAGATCCTGGAAGAAACATTACCTCTGTTTTCTGATAAGTTTAAAAGATTTTATTTTCATGATCTTCAGTCATTGTTGTGGTGTAATCTAGGCACAAAATTTGATGGGCAAGTTTACAACATGTTTATAATATAGATTATTGCAGAAATGGAAAAAGGTATATCTTAATAAAAACTTCTCTGTTGCTACTGCCTTTTTAGTAGAAATTCCTCATTTCAGAAGTTTTCTACTAGCAAAATATCTGACCAAAATATTTCATGAATTTAAAAAAAAAATCATTAAAATAATACGCCTTTTATTGATGATGTCAAGAAATTGTGTCAAAATTACATCCTTTGGAATATTTTTAATGAAGTTATGAAAAAATTCAAAGTGCAGGCCCAAGGTTAATTCTTCTGTAGTAATACATCTTCTGCAGAGATGTAAACTATTCTCAAAGCTAAATAAAAATTTTTTGATTGAAGAACAAAATACCAGCAAAAGGAAGTAACAATAATGTTCAGATTCAACACTAAGAATGAATCAATCTAGAATTACAAGTAAAGCAGTGCTCTGCACTACTCCTGAAGCAGCAGAGGTATTTGAATCTTCTCCAGTTAAAAGGGCTGGAACAAAGGGTACTTTGAGGTCCTTTCCGTCACCATTTTTCCATAATGCAGTGGTCAGAGTCATCCATAAAAATGCTGCTCCAGTTGACACTGTACTGTCTTCTTGCCTAAAAGACAAATAATGCAATCCTAGTGCCAAATAATACAATATCGTGGTATTGTCTCATACTGTCATTTTTTTCATTTATTGAGCTGGAAGAGACTTTGTCAGTAAATCCTACTGTACTGGAGCAAGACCTATGTGATGGTGTACGTTGTCCTAAACTCTATACACTAGAGTCTGCAGTCTCTCTAGGAAGATTGTTCCAGCCTCCTGTGGTTCTTGTAGTCAGAAATGTGAAGGAACATGTTTCACATCTTTTGTGACCAATTTTGATTAATTGTGAGCAATTAATCACTGCCCTCTTTACAGCATCTTTTACACATTACAAGATGTAATCATGCCCCTTCTTAGTCTTCCCTATTTTAGACAAAGCAAAACCAATCACCATCATCACAGGGAATCGATCTAAATTCTTATGCTTCTTGATATTATTTTATGGACTCTCACCAGTTTTTCTTGAAATGTGATAGCTGCATGTGAAGATGAAGCTTGGACTGATGAAAATTAAATACTCATGGGAAGTAAGTAATTACCTCCCCTTTCATGTGTACAATGCTCCAATTAGTATATTTCTGAACAGGATTTCCTTTCTTCTTTTGCGATATCCATACAACGGATGCTTCAGGATTTTGTATGTGTCGAGTGCTTGTAGGATGGCAGGATGTTGCCTGTCATCATCGTTCTTCAAAGAGCAGTGAAGCACAAACACACTCTCTGTGGATGGAGCTAGGGCTTTTAGGAGGTAGTTGTTTTTGTCCATGTGGGTCCTGCCCTAATGTGGATTTGCAGGTGTCTGACATATATACCAGAACCCACAAAATGTGTCCTGTCCATAGTATAGACACGAATGTTATTAATTCTTATTAAGGTACAATAGATATGATCTAAGGTAGCCTCCTGACTTCTTTTTTGTATGTTAATCACAATTTACTCCCTTTTCCATATTTGTTCTTTTTCTTTTTTTTTTCCCTAGTCATAGCACTCCATGCTTATCTATATTGGTTTTGGAAATTTTGCAAATTTCTTTCCACAGTTTATCAGGACCATCTTGAACTCTACCTCTGTTGTCCAAAGAGTTTGCGCATTTCTCACCTTCTGCCACTATCAAATTTCCTCTTAAATCCAAGATCTTAACTAAACTATAAAGCTAAGCCAAGTCCAGGACAGACAAGCCATTATAGCTTACCTGGAAAACAAGTGTTATTTGCAGATATCAAAGCAGAAAATTATGTTAGTATGACAGTTTGGGGCATCGAAGAAAAGTTAATGGTCATTGATCATGGCTGTTTAGAAGAATTTTGTTTACACCAATTAAAGTGTCAAGAGCCACCAAGTAGCAAAAAGCATAAGTAAAGATGAAAGCCACTACAAGAATGATCATTTCAAAACCTGTGAAGAAACTTGAAGACCTGAATAGGAGGAAAATCTAGTGAAATAATAGCAAGGAAGCAGTAGAGAGAATTAGAGACATCCTTAACTGCTGTGCCTTGTGTGTTGCAACTTGTTTCTATGGTCACAGAATAAGAAGGTCAAATCAGATCAAATAAAGCAGGGCAGAACTGAACAGTACAATTAGGGCATAGTCAAAAAAGTAATTGCTTTTCCATCCAGTAGAGATTGCATGTTACTTCTTGGAACTGTACATTATTATCTAAATAATAGATACTAGCCAGTGAAGCAACTGGGAATGAATTGGGGAAAATCAGCTAAAAAGCCACTTGGCTAAATATTGTAACATTATAATTTATATTAAAGCTCACATAAACTTGGAAGTAGGACACTGGTGGGTCTTACTATATTTATGCTAACTCACCAAGAGACTAGAGAAATAAAGAATGTAGCACAGCACTGAAACAGAGTAGTACTGAAAAGAATTAATTTTTAAGCTACCAAGCTAAAATAGCATTCCCTTTCCTCTATACTCTTTGCATTTTAATCTTTTGAGATTATAAATATTATTAGGGTATATACCTTGTCCTACTCTGTGCATTGGTACGTTAGAGAACTTTAACTCTTTATGGACACTTGCTTTTACTTCATCATCCTTTATCCGAGTCATACATTTTTCCCTGTTTTCTTCACAGGACGTGAGCTGTACTTCACAGTGCATGCAGCCTTCACATTATTGTCAGTCATATCTCTCTCTATAATAGCTCACTAAATAAATCAACTATTTTGCGGTGCTGAAGCCGATCCTTGGATGAACTTAATGATATAGCACTATGGCTGCAAGTGGAGCTTCCTAATCTATCCTGCATGAAGATATAACTCAGTATTTGGAAAGGTATACCTGTCCTTATGGATATGTTACCCTCAGTAACACATCTTCATTCAGCATAGCAAGAATCAAGATGCAGCACCTGAAAATCAGTAGGACCACTCTACTACTGGTGGAAATAAAATCTGATGTAGTGGGAGTCAGCCTCTCCAGTCAACAACTGTCTTTCTTCAGAAGCCCAAATTATTATTTACAGCACACCAGTGACTACCAAATCCAAATAAAGTTTAGTTAATCATCCCCATGTTGGAGAGAAATCATGCCATGTTCATATTACCTGCCTTGCTGCCATCCCAAACCAGCTATATTTCTGCACTGCACTATCACTTAAAAGAACCACTCCCAACCGGAAGTTGTTCATTCAGCTCCATTTGCCAGCCCTGGAATCAAGAGGGTTAAAGAAACTCCAATTTACTTCTACCAAGTGAATAGAAAATTAGGATCTTTCACTTTCCTTCTTTCTCATGCATCCCTAAGAAAAAATTATTTCACTGGAAATTATGATTTCATCAGCTGAACTGAAAATCAAGAAACAGACCACTTTAAATATTCACACCATCTTGATTAAAGCAGGTGTCTCCAAGCCCTATTATTGCAAAGTGATTGTCAGAATTTCCATTGTAAATCTCTTCCCTCTTTTTCAGTGGTTTTATACTTCTGCCTTGGCTATGAAAGCACATTCCAGGCTGGAACTTAGGCAGGCTGATTATTAAAAAAGAGGAGATTTTTCCTTTACAAATTATATTAAAAGGATTGTAGGACTAATAAAATGTTGGCTTTTCAGCATGGGGGAAAGGCAGGGCATGTTTTTCTATATTATATATATTGATCCAAAAGAGTAGCCACAATCTGGTAGAGAAAGCAGAGCTGAAAAATGGTCACATTTCCCCAGATGGCAAAGGGATACCCAGAGCTGGCAGCCTGTTATCCTCCTTTACTCTGCTTCATTCCCTGCAACTCCTGGAATGGAGCAAGCAGTGTGGGACAGAAAGGGATGCAGTTATTCTCTCTAATTACAGAAATCACAGGCCTCACTATCATACCATGCCTAGACTTTACTATGCTTATTCTCCTGATGCCCTGTGAAGTACAGAAATGCTTTTGTTCATGTTATAGATAAGAAATAAACATAAGAGATTCTCACCTAATAAACTCAAGGTTGAACATCAAGGCATCAGCTAGTTCATTTTTTGAGTTCAGTGTTTAGGCTATGTTCCTGCTAATAAATTCAATTATCCCAAGAGATATACCAAGAGACATGCCTAGCCTCTGAAAATCAACTGTAAATGCTGTTAAGTGAATACCAGGATCACAACAGCCTGTGACATGGTTTTGGCCTATGCCAATTAGTACCCTACCAAGCAACTCTTGGGCATGACACAGGAGTCAGCGCTGGCTGGGGACCATTCCTAGCAGGAGTGAAAGAGAGTTTAATAGCATTGGCATTAGCTGTTCTCTATCAGCTAGCCAGAGAACAGTCCCAGACATGTTTAATTTACTACTACAGAAGTAGCCAAAATGGTCAGCAGCAGCTAGCACTGTGCATGGGAGTCATGTCTTTTTGCTGAATTACACGTCTGCTAGCAGCAGCCTTTCTCAGCTGCGGGTATAGGAACTCACTCTCTAACAGTCATACTTTGCAATACTTCACCATGGCTGAGAGGGTGGTCTTTTCTTCTCTCTTCATTTATATTAAGGTTATTCTGATTATCAGTATAGCAGTAATTTTCACTGCAACTCTGCTGAGTGAAAATTCATGCACATTGATACTTTCATGGGTATAGGGATATAACTGCTCAAAGGAATTGGCAATAAGACACAGGGTGCTTTTTCTGTGCACTCTCTGTAACAACATTTCATAAGCATTTTATTCTCTTTTAGTAAAGATTCAGTGTTACAGATCCATAAAACGAAAACATGTGTTCTCTTTAATATGCATTCAGAGTGAAAATCACTTCACTCACATAAAACTCAATAATTGGATGTTACGTAGGGAAA